>NW_027611946.1:0-85705 GCF_964261635.1 Lissotriton helveticus
CGTGCAGGCTTGGCGAGGGCGAAGGGCTATGTTGGGGGCCAGTGGCGTGCAAAAGGGATGGTCCTGATCGAGGCACCTAAAAAAATGGCGGGCGCGCACGACAAAAGTGTGGCATCAGGGGAAAAGGCAAGATGGCGCAGATAATGTTTACCAAACCGTACTAATTTTCCACAGTCCTCCCTTTAACATATTCAAGACATCTTGCTGATCTATTTCCTATTCAAGTCTATTATGGTGGGCATAAGAAAAAGCAGTAGGACCCCAGGTGAAGGAGTCGTAAACACTACATTTAAGATCTCTAGTTTTAGGAGGCGGGCCTATTGAAAAACTTTGATAAACTTGTTAGCAGGAAAGTCATAGTAAGGTAATACAAAAAATGATTCTGTAGCGAGCAGTCAGTACATTGCATACAGGTTATTATATACAGGCTCCGTATATATTTGGTTGGAGCATAATCAATACAATGGTGGCTGGGAGAGAAACGAGACGTAGCAGAAACGATGATTGAGGGTGTCAATGTTCGAAGTTACTGAGTTCTCAGTCCTTTGTTGGCGCTGTGGAGCACCGGCGGTGGAGCTAAGGGTCCAGCTCTATTCTAGGTCCCGTGTTGCAGGGCACGACCTTTTCCTCGCGTTTCTGGTCGAAAAGGTCTTTTTCGCCCTGTGTCTTTCGGAGTCGATAGTCAAAAAGCTCAGGTGGAAGAAGAGTGTACAAATAGTCCATAGGGTAGGTCGGAGAAAAAGGGGGGTGGAGCAATGGCCAGGTCGGGAACAAACTAGGGGAACGAGAGATTTCAGGTAGGCGGGCTTATGACCGAGTTTAGGGAGCGGGGACCTTTCGGCACACATTTGAACATTGGACAGGGGCATCAGGTCAGCCCTCTCCTCTTGTTTTGTCGGAAATAGTGCCTCGTCCTGCAGCTCCGTTCTGTCGCGGTCTCGCCTTGGCCCATGCCGCAGACGTTCCATAGTCTGTAGTCAGGCCACGTGCTCCCACATCCGGTCCTTCTTTCCTCCGACAGCTGTACCCTTGAAGGAGTTTGAAAAGACAGTCTTTAGAGAATGGGCAGAGGAAGGTAATCACACAAGTCTATTTCTCTCCCAGCTCCAGGTAAATGACAATAGAAACGTCCGTTATATTAGGGTTCACAACTGACATATAAATGATCGATGGTGGGCCTGCTGGATTTACTATGACTTTCCTTCACAACTGTTTACTATAGTCACGACAGTTCATCTGATGGAGACCCACCTTCGTAATACAAGCCTGACAAAGCTATACCGTTCTCTAGGGGTTTATATTTACAAAAGGGTGTTGTGAGCTATCAACATGGTACTAATAGGTATCTCGCTGAGGGACGAACATAGGCTAAACATCTTTCATTTTATCAATGCATCCTGCCTTTTAACTAAACATTTTCGCTTTCGACAAGGTTCATTGTAATGGTTTTCTTCGCTTCGGTCTAATCTTTAACTTTGTAAAACATCATTCTGGTTCCTATGCAGCCTCTCGCGGCCTGATTACTAAATTAGAAAAGACAGGGGTCTCATGGGAAAATAACTAGGGACATAGAAAACTGTGATGGGGGGGCATCATCTTACTTTGGGTTATAAGGGTACTATCGGCAGAAGGCCACAGTTCAGTTGGTGAGCGTTCAGTGGCATTTCTCGAATTCCAAACTCTGAAATTTGCCTATCGAAAAAATCATTTCTAGGGACCACAGCTGGCCTGCGTTAGTCGCAAGTCGACCCATCTCTTACGATCGGGGGGTGAAGGATAGTTAAAAACTCTTATCGGGGGCAACTGAACGCAATACTGGGTGTGTCCTGGGAAGATGGGGAGGTTTCGATTACCTTTACGGTTTGGGTATTGCGACAATTCGGAACGGGGAAGGTCGCGTCATCTGAGGCATTTTATCTCATAATAGGAGCCGCTGACATGTAGTTCCCTCATTACGGGTCAGATTAGGGAACCTCAGTCGTCTTACCTATCCTTTCCCTTATGGCCAATTCTCGGTTTCGTCAATTTAGCAGAAAGGAGAGGTAGTGACACGGTCTCATGGTGATTTTATTAAAGACAAGTTTTGTGCAAATACTGGCGGTATTTGGAGCCAATTGGGTGGTGCGCTAGGGGTGGCAGTCTGCCAATTTCGGAGCTAATCGCTCGGAAGAGTGGGAGTGTGAAGGAGAGAGAGAGAGAGAGAGAGAGTGCAACAGCAGGCTAAATAGTACACGTGCGACATGGAGAGTGGCAGTGTATTTAAGAAAGGCTATTTAGTGCATTACACAGCAAAGGACATTTACGGGTCTGCGTTAGAATCTTGAAAGCATGCAGTTTGAGGTGGACGAGCATTAGACAGGGTAGAGGGGACATGCTTTGAGAAAAAGGAAAACGGGTACCACTGTGTCGCACTTTCTTGCATTCTTGGTCCTTCGACCAGTTGAGTCAACGCTTCAGTCACACACACACATTCTCTCATAGTTTCGAATCATACGTGACATGGGTTCATTCGTGCAGCATGGGTTAAGGGTGATCATTTTTCATCAGATCATACTAAATTTATGGGCTCGTTTGCTACGTGAGTAGTTTGTGGGCGTGCTTAGGCGCCACCTTGCAGCGTTGGTCCGCTTCGCGTATCAGACGGGGCAAGGCTTCAGATCTTCGCCATACCTCGGTTGCGGCCCCTGATGTAACCTGTAGAGGGAGGGAAAAGAGGGGAAGGGAGGGGGACAACATTCGCGCATATCAAATACATGGATTCGAGAGTCCTTTACTTACCTCATACTCGTCTTTCCTCCTCGGGGTAGAATCCCTGGGGTATGGTTTCTGGAGTCGGGGGGGGGCAGTGTGTCCTTATAGGTCGTGTGCAGGGAAACGTAAAAAGGAAACCAGAGGTACCTAGTGCGAGGTATCTAGTTAGTAGATGTATCTCACTATCGGGATCCTTAAATCTCCTTCAATGCTGTGACGTTCTAAGGTTCTTCAGTTCTTTGGTCAGCTCTGTTCCCTAATACCTTTGAGCGTCGTACTTTATAACATTTACATCGTTTTATTTTACCCTTCTTTTACATTCCATTATTTATACCGTTTCGTTTTACCCATCCTCAGAAGTCGAGGTCTTTTCTCCACGCGAGAGTTCATGAGTCAGTCGCGTACCTTGAAGGCAGAGTATCGTGTCGTAGATCCGATCCTTCCTCCGGGGCTGGGCAACCATCTTCTAATAACCTTAAAGAGAGAGCAGGGTAGGGTGCACAGAAAAGAACTCTCCCGCCGATCCCATATTTCAAATAAAGCATGCAATACCCGTTCATAATTTCGAAAACCTTTATTTTTGCAAAATCATAGTACGTGGATTTATGAGGGTTCAGTCGTATTTGGCCGGACACGGCAATGGCTAAAGTGCGTACAGTGGGGGGTGTTGTTTTGCAGCAATAAAAAACATTAGAAAGTTTTATCAATTCATTTGTAGCAAACTAAAACGTCTATCAACTGGCTGGGGGGGTTCGGGGGCATTTATTTCATAATTTAGAAGCATAGTCAGACTAGTTGCAATCAGATTTCCTATATGCATACCGTGTGCGTGCGTCATAAGCGAGGTTATACATCAGCTATATATATATAAAAAATATAATACATTGTACATTTGTAATCATCATTTTTAACGGGATCCTTTTTACATGTTCGTCGAGTGAGCTCTCCTTTCTTCTTGTCAAGTGTACAAAGGATCATATACATGTCTCAGAACATCAAGTTTTTTTTTATTTAGCAAAAAGAAACACCACGAGGTGTTCGTAAGTTCCTATTGATACCGGCGCCATTTTGGGCGGGGCCGGGTCAGTCCGGAAGTAGCATCAGGAAAAAGTTTCCTACAACCGGCAGTTGGACCAGAGTCCTTTTCGGCAGTTCAAGAATTCATGCTAACAGAAGGAGTGGCAATGTCATGTTTATTTTGTTGGCGATCAAGGCAGTTGTCCCTTACCGGAAGCCTGCAGGGGCCGAGGGCTCCGCCGGGTACCTTTGCAGACTCTTCAAGGCTGTGGAGATGTTGTCGGAGGTGGGGGCTCGTGTCCCGGTGGGCAAGCGACCGAGTTACATTGGTGTTCAAAGTTACTCTAGCGGCCGAGACCCGCCTTCCAGCGGACCCAGAAGCCATTTTGAGGCCCTGCAGCAGTCCCCTCTCATCGAGTCTGCAAGAGTGGAAGAGACCTTTCTGAGGACAAAATAGGGAGTGGAACTCTGTGTTGTGGAAGCGGGACATTCGGCTGGGGTGCGGCTGTGATGCCCCCGCCTGGGGGGGGCAAGGGAGACTCGTTCGCGCCGTCTCCTTCTCCCGGTGCACTCTAGGCCGTTCTCTTTCATGGGCATGCACGATGGTCTCTCCACACCCTGTGCTCCACAAGGCCCATGCCCAGTGCTACGGAGGTATGGCCACCTGCGGCGCACGTTCGGTGCTGCGCAAGTATCGGTGCAGTCATTGCATATTCGGTGCTCCGAAAATATGGGCACCGTTGCACGTTCGGTGCTGCGCAAGTACTGGGGCACCACCATGGTATGTTCGGTGCTACGAAAATATGGCACCACCGCCTGGCTGGGGGAGTTCGGCGTTGGGCCGGGGGCTGGGAGACCTCCTATCCGTGGAGGTGGGAGAGGCTCGTCCGCGTCGCCTCTCCCTCCCAGCCCAACTTGGACAAATTTCTGCAGAGGTATGGACAGGACATCCCGCCGCCCAGAGCTGCTGCGGCTGTCACGGAGGGGAAAAGGAAGAGGTGTCTCGTTCTTCTCTGGACCGGGCTTCCTTAGGTTATCGGCTGCAGCCGGCCTCAGTTGGCCCCCCGTCGGTCCCTGGCCATGGGTGGTCGGACCGGGTGGACATGTGGCGGGACTACCTGCAACTACCCAGGGCCACTGCGGCTGGACTCCGCTGGCCCCTGCCTCTCCTCCGGCTCCCCCATATGTTAAGATTTCCTGACCAAGTGTTGGCAGCAGGGCCCGCCTTATATGGGTTGCCGCCAGTTGGGCGTAGCCGTAACCCTGCCCTACTTTGGAAGGTTCCAGAATGTGGGGGGGGGGTGGGGGGGGGGGAGGAATGTTCTGTTGACTTTCATTTTCTACAGTTTCCCGTTCTTGTTTCTAGCGTTATTGTTCCTTGCTTGTTATGTTAATTAAAAGTTTGTGTTCATCAGTGGCTTACTGATTTCGTTTCCCATTCCTTTCTTTCCAGGTTGTTTCAAGCTAAATTTTCTTTCCATACGACGCGATTTTCAATTTGCGGCCATCTGGTCGTCCCATTGAAATGGATAGGATATTATACATAGCAGAATGTGCCCTATAATTCTTGAAGCATATAAGTTAAAGACTTAATTTCAATTGCAGATTCTAGCTAAGATTCGTATGCATTATTGTACCAATTCTTATGCATGTGGCCCACATAGAAAGTGCACGAAATGGAAGTTGAATCCATACGAGGCGATTTTCGATTTCCGGCCATCTGGTCACCCGAATCTCAAAGATTATTGTTAATAATTCAGTGTGTTTTTATGCTATTTAGCTAATAATGCATGAACCTGTTTATTAACATGTGCATAATGAGATACCAAAGAGAAAATAATGAAAATGTATTGGTAAACCGTATTTTGGTAGACTTTAAAAAACCCCATTGAAAAACACATGCATCACCAATGCTGCTTTTTGCTTGTGCCTAAAACGAAAATGTGTTATTAAAAAGTGAATATAACACATAGAGATGTTTTTTCTTTTGTTTATGAAGCCTAATGTGAAGGCAGGTCACACCTATGTTTTACTTTGAAAAAATCTCTTTTCTAAAATTTACGGCGTTACCTTGTTTTTTAATATAGCTAAAAAACAATTGTTAAAGTCGCTTATAAAAAAGTGATCGTAAATGCTATTTTGTTTTTTTTTTCAGCTTGAGGTTCAGTTTAATATGAGTCTTAATTTGATGTATCACTTGCCCTAGTAAACAATCCCCAAAGTCTATTTTTTTTTCAATTTTCCCAAGCTCAATGTTAAACACATGCATCACCAATGATGCAAAAAGTCAAGTCAGAAATTTCAAACAGCAATAAAAAAGTGAGAAAAACAGATATTTGAAAAATTCCTTTTGTTTATGCGGCCTTATGTCCAAAGCCATCCAACAAGAGCATTTTTTTTTAATTCGGTCGATTTAAAAAAAATCTGCGAACTATTTTATTTCTCTCAAAAAAGTGCCAAAAAGTGACTTTTTGTGCAAAAAAGTGCCTGTACAATATTTTTTCATCTAATAAACTTTTTATGACTCAGAATACACTTAGGCTTCAGGTCAATGTGTTTTCGTTTGGGGGAGGGGCCCAGGGAAAAAAACACCTTTTTTTTTCTCGGATTGGTCAAAGGTCAGGCTACCAGCTTGACTCTTGTTGCACCAGTGCTGCTTCGGCTGCACCAGTGCTGCTTCGGCTGCACTGGTGCAGCTTCTCAGACTTGAGGCGTTGCACCAGTGCAGCATAGAAAAGAAACTTTTTAATAAAAGGATTTAAAACTAATTCAAGATATACATTATCTAAGGAATGTTATAAAAACTCAGATATGGAGAATATTTTTCATTTTCGTCCATTTTTGACCGTTTTGGAGCACTTTGAAGCACTGATGCAGCTTTGGGATTTTTATGGTTATTTTGATCAGAGATGCTCCTAATGTGTTTAAAATTCATGTGGGATGTATCCAAGACACTGCAATCACACCTATATAGTTTTTAAATGATTTTGATGTATTACAATTTTGACCTCCTTAAGGGGGGAAAGGTTGAACTTTTACCCCGCTCGGAGTTCCATGACTTTCGTGACCTTGTCCCCCATAAATTTAAAATTGCATTTTCAAAGTAATGTGTACAACTATTCATTCTGTGTCATTCATTGTGTGTTTAGCATGCTATTGGGCCACTGTAGCACTTGTTTTTTTTCGTTTTTATGCATTTTTGACCGTTTTTGAACACTTTGATGCTCCAAATGGTCTTTGGACTTAGTCACTTTTTGCTTCATGGAGACTTCAAAAGTGTTAGAAAGTCACTTTGGAGGCACACAGGACAGTGCAAATGCACCTATATAGCAATCAGGACACTCCAATCACACCTATATAGTTTTTAAATGATTTTGATGGATTAAAAATTTTGACCTCCATGAGGGGTGGAAAGTTTGAACTTTTACCCCGCTCGGAGTTCCATGACTTCTGTGACCTCGTCCCCCTGAAATTTAAAATAGCATTTTCCAAGTAATTTGTAAATATATTCATTCTGGGTCATTCATTGTGTGTTTAGCTTGCTATTGGGCCAGTGTAGCACTTTGTTTTTTTCATTTTTATGCATTTGTGACCGTTTTTAAACACTTTCATGCACCAATGATGTCTTTGTACTTCGTCATTTTTCACTTCATGGAGACTTCAAAAGTGTTAGAAATTCATTTTGGAGGCACACAGAACAGTGCAAATGCAGTTACATAGCATTCAGGACACTGCAATTACACCTATATAGTTTTTAAAAGATTTTGATGTAATAACATTTTTGACCTCCATGGGGAGGGCCCTTAAGCTGAACTTTTACCCAGCTCGGAGTTCCATGACTTCCATGACCTTGTCCCCCTGAAATTGAAAATCGAATTTTCAAAGTGTTTAGTAAAACTGTTCATTCTGTGTCATTCGTTATGTCTTTAGCCTGCTATTGGACCACTGCAGCACTATGTTTTGTTAATTTTAACCCAATGTTGACCTTTTTTGACCACTTTGATGCACCAGTGAAGTTTTAGGACTTGGTCATTTTTCACTTCATGGAGACTTCAAAAGTGTTAGAAATTCATTTTGTAAATACCTAGAACGGTGCAAATGCAGCCATATAGAATTCAGGGCACTACAATTACACCTATATAGTTTTTAAATGATTTTGATGCAATAACATTTTTGACCTCCATGGGGAGGGCACTCAAGCTAAACTTTTACCCAGCTCCGAGTTCCACGACCTCGGGTGGAAAAAGTGACTTTGCCCCCTTAAACCCAAAAACTTCAAAAAGTCACCCCTGGAGGCCAGAAATGGGTCTTAGACACTCTTGGTATGTCATCTGAGGTATACTATGGTGTTCTTGGGTCCAGAACTAGAAATGTGATGTGACTCTGATATCTAAGGCCTATAATGGAAAAAATGAATTTGACACCAAACACCTCAAAATGTCTGAAATAGGACTCAGACATGTACCTGGAGGCTGGAAATGAGCCCTAGACACTCTTGCTATATCACCTGAGATATAATATAGGGTCCTGGTGGCCACAGGGACCCAAAAACAGTCAGGTGGGTTGATACTGAAAATTAGCAAAAATCGTCCAAAACATTTTTTTGACAAGATTTGCTAATTTTCCAAATAGCTCAGAATGGATATCAGAGACACTGTTTGAGTGCGCAAGATACGAATACACTTGTTAGAAAGGTCAGCTCTGATGCTTTCATGTGATATATATAACTTTGATATTATATAAAGTTTTTTTTCCGCTACCAGCCAAGGGAAACACCTGATATCGTACCCGATTTTGAGAACATTGGGCTGGGTGGAAAAAGTCACTTTGCCCCCTTAAACCCAAAAACTTCAAAAAGTCACCCCTGGAGGCCAGAAATGGGTCTTAGACACTCTTGGTATGTCATCTGAGGTATACTATGGTCTTCTTGAGTCCAGAACTAGAAATCTGATGTGACTCTGATATCTAGAAGCTATAATGGAAAAAAAAGAATTTGACACCAAACACCTCAAAATGTCACAAATAGGAGTCAGACATGTACCTGGAGGCTGGAAATGAGCCCTAGCCACTCTTCTTATATAATCTGAGATATGTTATGGGGTCCATTATTGAGCATGGAGGCTGTCAAGGTTAAATATGATGTTGGTGCTCATGCCTGGCTCTAGACCAGTCTTGCCCAGACAGCACGCAGGAAGGCCCAGCTCATCAGAAATGTCATAACTTCAATCGACGATACTGTAGTGTTTAAACATTCAACGTTGCAGAATATTGCACTGCTAGGCAATTACCTCTCAGCACGGGAGAATTATAGCTGATGTCCACCTTTCTGCCCAGATTTTGTTGGGTTTTTCCCAAGCACAGAGCTGTTTTCCATGGACAAGTTTCATAAGGTTTTACCTGACCAAATGTGTCCATGAGAAACCCACAAAGTGCAGTACTGTTACTCTTTTTGCAACACCCCTTAGATCAGAAACTCCAGTTTCTGCGCAAAATCGAATTTACAAACTTGTAATGAAGGTGTTTTTGGTGTCACAATGAAGGCATGATGTAATGTCAAGGCTTTCTGCTCAAATAACATTTGAGTTCTAAGATTGACAGTTCTATTTTGTAAAGGATGTTCTAAGTTTGGAATGAAAGTTCTAATTTAGAATTGAAAGAATTCCTTTAGAATGTAGATTGGAACACCGCTTCTAATTTGGAACGTTCGAACTATGTATGGAATGCAAATTCTACATTTGGAATGCCTCTTGCACAAAACATACATGTTTTTTTAAGGTTGAAGCAGCCAGCAGCTATGTGTGATATCTTAATTTTGGGAGTAGAAAACAGTACATCCCAAGACTACATATTCCTTGGGCACCATGACCCCCCAGGGTACCCAGAACTACCTTCTATTGAATGCATGTGTGTGTGCAATGCTCTTGAAGCCGTGCATAGTTACACAAGAAGGAGTCTATGGGAGGCCAGGCCAGCAGAAAGGCTAACACAGACGAAGACTCAGAGCCCAGCCATAAGACCGTTGCCAGGCTCTGCTAGTCTGTGCAGAAGACTGATGTAAGGTGTCTTCTAACCCTTAGATCCCACCCTGCCATTTGAATACCTGAATCACACCTGTGAAATGGGCAGAGCAGATAGGAAGAAACAGAATGACAAGCTGTGCATTCCTATGCAGTACACTAGGCCCATCTCACCATCGCCTTTACAGATTCTGTTAACATGTATGCAATAAAGAGAAAACAGGAAACCTTAATAATACGATTATTGTAACTGACTTCCTTCGCTCAATCTTCTGCTTCCGTGATGTTATGCGAAAGATGGACCTATATCTACCAACATAATGTATCACTGGTCCCCAAAGGCAGCCTTGAGTGTTATCAGCATTTCCCATCAATCGGTTGTGATGTCATCTCCTACACCACACCCCTGACCCTGGCAGGTTTGTGACATCATGTACTACATCACACCCCTGGGTCTGGCAGGCTTTATGACATCATTCACCTCTTTGGTATATATAGAGTTAATGAAGGTGTTTTTGGTGTCACAATGAAGGCATGATGTAATGTCCAGGCTTTTTGCTCAAATAAAATTTGAGTTCTAAGATTGACAGTTGTATTTTGTAAAGGATGTTCTAAGTTTGGAATGAGAGTTCTAATTTGGAATTGAAAGAATTCCTTTAGAATGTAGATTGGAACAGCGCTTCTAATTTGGAACGTTCGAACTATGTATGGAATGCAAATTCTACATTTGGAATGCCTCTTGCACAAAACATTCATTTTTTTAAGGTTGAAGCAACCAGCAGCTTTGTGTGGTATCTTGATTTTGGGAGTAGAAAACAGTACATCCCAAGACTACATATTCCTTGTGCACCTTGACCCCCCAGGGTATCCAGAACTACCTTCTATTGAATGCATGTGTGTGTGCAATGCTCTTGAAGCCGTGCATAGTTACACAAGAAGGAGTCTATGGGAGGCCAGGCCAGCAGACAGGCTAACACAGACGAAGACTCAGAGCCCAGCCATAAGACCGCTGCCAGGCTCTGCTAGTCAGTGCAGAAGACTGATGTAAGGTGTCTTCTAACCCTTAGATTCCACCCTGCCATTTGAATACCTGAATCACACCTGTGAAATGGGCAGAGCAGATAGGAAGAAACAGAATGACAAGCTGTGCATTCCTGTGCAGTACACTAGGCCCATCTCACCATCGATTTTACAGATTCTGTTAACATGTATGCAATAAAGAGAAAACAGGAAACCTTAATAATACGATTATTGTAACTGACTTCCTTCGCTCAATCTTCTGCTTCCGTGATGTTATGCGAAAGATGGACCTATATCTACCAACATAATGTATCACTGGTCCACAAAGGCAGCCTTGAGTGTTATCAGCATTTCCCATCAATCGGTTGTGATGTCATCTCCTACACCACACCCCTGACCCTGGCAGGTTTGTGACATCATGTACTACATCACACCCCTGGGTCTCGCAGGCTTTATGACATCATTCACCTCTTTGCTATATATAGAGGCATAGTCGGGGATGCCTGCAGTGTGTGTGCAGTCTGTGGACTGGGCTATGAATGGTGTGAAAGAGGGGTGAATGGGGGACTTGGGGTCACCGAGCTAACATCAGACTCACAGGATGGCCGCGGCAGTTTTGCTTCTCGTGGCCTCTGCCATGTGTTGTTTGGTCGTTCAGTGGGAGAAAACAGGCAGCACCTCGCAGACCGCCAGAGAGATTCCCTTTTGAGGTGGGGGCGGAGCCTTCCATAAGGTGTGGTAAGGGCTTATGAGGTTCCTTGTCGTTGCAGTAAACAGCTTTTAATAGCAATTCCTGGGGTTCTCTTTGCAGGTGAATTGAATTTTGCCTTGAGCGCCAGGAACTTTGGCACCGCCCCTATCTGGAGCTGGGTGCGGAATGTCTGTGGGTCTAATGGGAAGCACGGTAGTATGAATGAAGGTGTGAATGGGGGACTTGGGGGCACTGAGCTAACATCAGACTCACAGGATGGCCGCGGCAGTTCTGCCTCTCAAGGCCTCTGCCATGTGTTGTTTGGTTGTTCAGTGGGAGAAAACAGGCAGCACCTCGCAGACCACCAGAGAGATGCACTTTGAGGTGGGGGGGGACGGAGCTTTCCATAAGGTGTGGGAAGGCCTTATGAGGTTCCGTGCAGTTGCAGTAAACAACTTTTAATAGCAATTCCTGGGGTTCTCTTTGCAGGCAAATTGAATTTTGCCTTTCGCTCCAAGAACTCTGGCACCGCCCCTATCTGGAGCGGGGTGCGGAATGTCTGTGAGTCTAATGGGAAGCACGGTAGTATGAATGAAGGTGTGAATGGGGGACTTGACCAGATCAGATGCAATTTGTTTCCCTGACATAATTTTAGATTGAGTACAAAGAAATCAAATATTTCCCAAAAAACAATCATCCATGTTGTGTTTCATTATTTCATGATCACCAGGACCTCCCAGGGGCAAGGCGACGGCGACAGAGACTCCGGTGGCAGAAGGTGAACAGGAGCAGTCCCTTGCAGGCTCTTCTGCTGGCCCCAGTAAGTTGTTCTATTGTTATATTAATACTTATACTTCCCTAACTTTTACAGCTCCTATTCATTACAAACTGGTTCCTAATAATTCTATGTTTTACAAAATAGTCTTTGATCTTCTTCTAATGTGGACTACTTTCTACATTCTTATCCTGCCTCTACCATCACTCTCTGTGCTACTACTATTTACAATTATGAGTCGGTCTGTGTAGGTAGCTAAGCTTGTCCATTCGGCAAACGGTGTGAAACAAAACTCTGATACAGCAATAGCTCTAGGCACTGAGTGCAGTCCTCTGGGTTGCCCTTGCTGTCTATTCCAGTCTTCTTAATGTAAGTGCTTTGACAATTTCCAACAACAAAATGTCATTGTTTACACCAAGTAAAAGGTAGCAGTTGCCTTTTTGATTTGAGAGGAGCACATCCCATACCGCTACTGTTTCAGGGACTATTCTTCACACAAAGAAGTATGAACAAGATAAATAGGACATTGTTGATGATAGGTGCAGTTCGACTTTCGACATACCTCAGTCCGAACAGAAGTTGAACCCCCATTCCCCTGACCGACTATCTAGAATGTCTGACCAATGATTTTACGACCCAGAAGAACAGAAGAAGAGAGACTACCTCCGAGTCCTGGCCTATCTGAGTTACTGAAACATGACTGCCAAGTGCAGTAGTTCAAACCATTCCGCTCACTCACTCGTGAACAAAAACCACACAGTGTTTGTTAGTTTTTAATTTTTATTTTCAATTGAGAAATGAAAACATTATTTCTTTTTTTTTAATAGCGTAGTATTCTTATGGATGAAGATGACGTTAAAGTTTACTTTAAACAACATTCCCATGAATGAAATTAGTATGACTCAAACTTAAAAATAGTTAACACTAACAGACACAGGAAATTAGTAGAATAACTGTGTGTGAGCCCCCACCTTCTTTAAAGTACTTAAGTACTGCTGGTGGTGACTCAGTAGTAGTTGGTGAATCGTCTGGCTGAAGGGCAATGGAATCTTCTTTCTGTAATGAGAAAAATGGTGCACGTTAAGCAAGCATTAATCAGTTGTCAAAAGAAGAAGTGTAGCATTTAATGGAATAAGCATCTAAAAGGTTAACACCCTCCCCAAAACCGTAACATTTTTTCAATCCCAGTAATACAAAATGTGTTATGTAACATTTCCTTCCATTACGAGACAAAATAGGGGGTTGTGTATGGCATCTGAAAATATGACATGTTTTTCCTAGACGTCACAACATCTGATGCGGCACAGATGACCATCCGTGCTGGGGCCAGCAGTGCGGAGGGGTCCACTCTGGATGCGGCGGTGCCAACAGGAGGAGCTGGGGGGGAAGGCTCAGCGGCGGCGGATGGTGGTAAGTTATTATACTACTTACTTATTATATTTTTTTTGAGTAGGCTCGTAAAGGAGTGTATGATGTACTGTACAGTAGTACACAGTACACTAGTATAAGTACACTGTACTGTGAAGAACATTTACTAATTTATAACTACTTTTTGGGCTATCACGGAGAAGACAGTCAACCTTGACTTGTAATAGCATTAGTGGCTGTACTTCTCTGGTAACCAATGGTCCCCTCTATTTCACTTGAACTCAGCTGGCCAATTTTTATTTTAAAGCCAAGTCATATCAGATCAGATGTAGTTTAGGGATGTGAAGAACGAAAAGCTAAAGAAGAGTGAAACGAAGGACGAGCGAGTCTTAATATTTATTTATGACTGTAAAAAATGGTTTTGTTGAATGCAATTCAACATAAGAAAGAATACAGCGGTTTCCAAAATATAATGAAAAGGGTGTAAGTTGGTTGTTAACAAAAAGAAATTTTGGTACATTTGAGACATTAAGAAGAATCATAGACGTACTTTGTAAGCCTGGATGTTATCTTCTTTATCCTCCTCGTCGATAGCAGAGGTGTATGATGTAGTAGCGCAGACGCTGAGTGGATGAAGTATGGCCAGTGGCAGTGCCACCCCTATAGAAAAGTAAGACATTCCTATTCCCACCTGCATGTACTGCTTAAAGTACTGCGAGTCTGCATCATCATGGCCTGTGTCTGTATTTCTTGGGTTAAAGCTGAGTGAGCTGCCATTATGGCGGCTACCACAAGTTCACGTACCAGTAATTTCTTTTGCAAAACAAGAGAAAAAAGAAAAAAGGCATTTTTTAGTACTATCTGACTATGTATGTACTAGTAGTGAGTCCACCTATAGTGCTGCTTGTGGAATTCCTGAAACTCACAGTGTCACAGGCTTACAAAGACGGCGGAAAGATACAGGCCAAAATGTTTTACTGTGTTTGCTACTTGCTGGTGTTACTGAGTGTCACAGGCTCTGTAGAAATGACTGTCCCCTTTTTGGAGCCTCGCTGGGCTCTGAATAAACAAATGGCCCCTGAGAATCTCTGGGCTCTCAAAGATAGTTGTGGCGCCTGAGCCCCTCGTGGGCTCTCAGTAAATCAAAATGCCCCCTTGAGCCTTTCAGGCTCATACACAAAATACGGCCGTTGGAGTCCCTCCGGGACTCAAGAGAACAAATGGCTCTGGCCTCTCGCGGCCCTGAAGAAATGCCCCAGTAACGTAGGAGCCCGCCCAGGGCTCAAATCTGCAGGGAGGCCCCCCCGGGGCCTCTCAGGCTCTTTGACAACAAAGCCCTGGTACTGGAGGGGAGGGCGGGCGCCGGCAATGTGCCCCGACGCCCTCCTCCCTAGACGGGAACACCGAGCCCCACTTACCCGGTTTCTGGTGGGCGCTCCCAGGGTCTCCAGGCTCCTTCTCTTCCTCGGCAGCTGCGGGGCTCTCCCCACACCACGGTTGCCCCGCTGCTGGACAGAAGGCTTCTCTCTCTCCTGGGTGAGTGCACCGGATCCCAGGGTCGGCTCCCGGTAGCTTCCGGCTCCCTCCTTCCTGTCCCGGGCTGGCAGCCAATCAGAGCGCGGCCTGGGGAATGAGGTCACGGCCTGCCTGACTTCCTGTACGGCCGGGCGGCGACGGGGAAAACTTCACAGGGCAATGCCGGGTGGGCACCGGCCTTAAGCTCAATAAAGCGCTCCCAAAGCGCTCGTGACAGGGTAAAGCACAAGGTCCTTGGCAGGGTGGGTGTAGGAAGGTGGCTACCTGACTATGGTTACCCCAGATTTTTTGCCTGTGTTTAGCTGGTTTTTTTGACTTAGTTGACCTGGTTCCCTGCTAATCAGGGCCCCAGGCCATCTGCTCTCTCTGTAAAATGGATTCCATGTACCCTAGGTACATACCAATTGGGAATGGACTCCTTGTCAGCCCCTGTAGAATGCACTATAGGTGCACAGGGCACAGGAGCCACTAAGGCCTACCAGGGGCTGCAGCATATCTTTTGCCACCCCTGGCTGGTCCTTAAATTGACACAACTGGCTGATCACTCAGCTGGGGTAAGGTGGTGTACACACCCCTTGCTTAGATATAGTATACCTATGTCTAAACCTATATCTGGACACATGTAAACCTGTGAGCCACTCCTATAGACAGGCCTCACCAATCCTGGAGGCTGGGTGCATGGTTTTTATGTGAGATGGAGCTCTAGCATGAGCTGAGCCTGTCTGCAGCCGTCGGGAACAAATCCCTAAGCTGTTTCAGGATAATGCCATACCATATACTATTAAGTGCCTTATAATCCTCGCGGTTATTTAGCAACTCTGGTTTGGCTTTATCAAAACATGTCGTGTAAGGTGTCATACGCTTTGGAATACCATCCCCTCGCCAGTTCTGGCGACGGGGATGGCATTCCACCCCTCTAGAGGGGTAAGACATGTTACTTCACTTTAATGCGGTTGATTTCTCCAAAGGCCTTAAGATCCACAAAATGGATGCCTCTGCCACAGACAAATGTCTGGACCCCTGGAGCTGACCGAAACCCAGTCAAGGGGGTCCTGGACAAAGGGTTTCCTGTCACAGGAGGGCGTCACCGCCCTCCAGACAGGAGATAGTGTATTGTAGCAGGGAGGTTTGAAAGAAACCAGACACTGCCTGGGGCGCACAAGGCTGCCCCTTGCATAATCCGGCCAAACCGGTTCTGGGGCACTCCAGCCCTCGTGCCAGGGCGGCCTGGATCAAAGGAAGGGGGTGTATCCACCCACTTCCTGGGTCCCACCCATAGGAGGGGACCTAGCAGGTAATCACGCCCACCAGATTCGAATAAGAGTGGGAGCAGTGCCAATGCACATCAGATTTCCTGGAAGAAACATTTGAAACGATATTCTGGACCCTTCGCCCTCCATCTCAACGTGGAAGCCCGAAGAATCTCCCTTGTGGTCAAGGAGTGACCACCCTGCAGCAGCAGGCACCATCCAGCCCTCGACGTCTACTTAGTTGCAGTTCCCGCCGGAACTCGAGCGACTGAGATCGACGAGATCAAGCCTGCCCAGCTTCTAACAGCCCGATCCACAGTCCATGCAAAGCTGAGACCCGTGGAGGCGACCGGAAGCGTGGGGCACGCCATCTTGAAGTGACCACGAGACGCTGACCGTGCAGCCCACGAATGACCCTCGAAGCTGTACACCGGGGTTTGAGAAGCCCCCACCCTGAGCTACTCCTGAGCCGAAGTTCAGCCCTCCACACTCGACGAGTGCTGCGTGGGGCCCTTTGGCACGATTTGGCTCAACGCGTTGGCCCGGTCACTTGCCAGCTGGCTTGTGGTCCCTGTGCCGACGAACTACAAAAGAAGACTCGTGATTCTGGTTGCTCCAGATCCACACCAGCTCCCCTGAAAGGGAGCCCCGACTCTGACCTTCCTGGTCCGAGTGAGACGCCATCTTCCAATCCCGCGTGGATTGCTCTTACCAAGGCTTGTTTGCTCCAAACCGGAAGCCGACTGCACCGACGGTGAGAGCCTGCGTGGGACAGATCGTGACCTGCTCCTGGACATCGCAGATGCCCCAGAGCCCACGTGACAGCGAAGAGAAGCGCCTCGACGACCACCTGATTGCGCCCGACATTGCCTGGTTCCGTCCTGGTTCCACCCTGGTCACTGCTGAGTGACCCAGACTCTGTCCCCTCTGCTTTCAGGTACTCTACAACTTGAGTCCACCCTTGGACTCCACCGGACACTTCGTCTTCACCCTGCCTGCAGCCCTTTCAGCTTCAAGCACCAAGAGCCTGCGTGTCAAAACCCGACGCCACTTCGACCCTGTGCACCCACTTCCTGTGGGTGAGGTAACTTTGCTCCGCCGGTGTTCCCACACTGGTGCACACCTCTAGGGTCTGTGTGTTAAGTTTTGTTCCTCTAGGTTCAGCGGAAGTGTCCTTAAACTTTAACTATTTGACTTTTACGCACCATTGGTTAACATTGGTGCATGCGTGCGCTTTCCGCACATCTCCCGAATCCCGAGGGCCATTCCCGACTTCAGCATTGCTTGTCCTGACTGCTCCCAGCGATTCCCTAGGCCCTAGGCCTAACCACTGTTCGAGTGGCCTCTCTTATACCACTTGTTTAGTATATGGTTTGAGTGGCCCCCTGCCCTCATCCATAATTGTGCAACTTTGTATGTTTAAACAGTGCTTTTGATTTAACGCTTGTGCCCCTTTATTCATAAAGAATACTGGGGATTGTTTTTAGTAATAAACACATATATTTTTATAATATATACTTGTGTGGTGTCCTTTCATTTGGTATTACAGGATTGTATGTGGTAAAACAGCTCGCTTAACACGACCTCTTAAGTTAAGCCTTTAGGCTGCTTAGTCCATGCTACCCCTAGGATAGCTTGTCTAATAAGGTTGACTTACAACCAGACACCATAAGGGGATTGTTTGGTCAGGTAGTAGGTGGTTCCAGAATTGGAAACATCCCCTACCAGGCCAACTTCTCACATTGGTGAGCAGCGGTGCGGATTTGAGCTTGCTGTTGTTTTACCATTGCAATCTTTATATCAAATTGAAAGATCACATCAAGTACCTCTAGGTACATATAAAATCAAAAGCTTAGCATATTAAGTTCTACTGAACTTAGTAGTTGTAGGTTGAAGGGAGTAGCACACCCCTGACTACAACTCACTAGCAAGGTCCAGTAGGAAAACACTTAGTGTAGGTAAGTGCACCACTTACACCTCACTAGTAACCATGTCTGACACAGGAAAGGCCTCAGGGTCTAGTCCTGTGACAGTTGACCCTACCCAGGCAACTTTTGGATATGACAAACTAACCCGCAGAGACTTGATTGCCTTGTGCAAAGCAAGAGGGTTAAAAAGGGGCAGAAGCCCCACCTGCCTAATCCTGGTAGAAATCCTAGAACAGGATGACTTAGAGAAGGCAAAAGCAGCTTCCCTAGATACAGGAACTGGAGGGAACCCCCCTGCAGTTGATCCCCCTGAAGAGGAGGATGATGATGACTTGGATGAGGACTCAGAGGTTGAGGACTTAGAAGTACAGGATCAGGGTAGCCAGGTTCCAGTTGGTAGGCTTAGCCAGGCCAACTTGGACCTACTGGGAAATGGAGAGGGCCAGCACCTCCCCAGAACCCAACATGTGATTCTCCCAGGCAACAGAAGAGTGAGATCTCCCTCAGGGGACTCTCATCTTTCTAGTGCCTCCAGAGAATCAGAGAGAGGCATGAGTGCTTCTCAGAAAGCTGAGCATAGGGCTAGAATGAGGGCTGTCAGACTCCAGATAGAGAGAGAGGAGGTAGCCCTGAGTCAAGCTAAGCTTACCTTAGCTCAAGCTAAACTTGCCTTGGCAAGAGAGCAGAAATTGTGTGGCTTAGATGCCACTGGTGGCAGCAATATTCCTAAAGAGAAACCCAGGTCCTATGATAGTAGAAACCTGACAAAGATTGTGCCCCCCTTCAAAGAAGGGGATGACATCCACAAATGGATGACTGCTCTTGAGAGAGCCTGCATGGTACAGCAGGTTCCTGAGGAACAGTGGGCAGCAATCTTATGGTACTCCTTTTCAGAGAAAGGGAGAGATAAGCTCCTCACTGTTAGACATGAGGATGCAAACAATTACAAAGTCCTGAAGAGTGTTCTGATAGATGGGTTTGGCTTAACCACTGAACAGTACAGGTTGAAGTTCAGAGACACCCAGAAGACACAGACTCAGGACTGGACTGATTTTGTTGATTGTGCTACTAAGGCTCTGGAGGGTTGGCTACATGGCAGCAAAGTACATGACTTTACAGGATTGTATAATTTGATTATGAGGGAGCAGATCCTAAGTAATTGTCAGAACCAGCTCTTACACCAGCACCTGGTAGACTCTGATCTGACCTCTCCCCACGAATTGGGAAAGAAGGCAGACAAATGGGTCAGAACCAGGATTAGGCCTAAGAATCAGGACAGTAACCAGAAGAAGGAGTCTACCAAGCCTCAAGATAAGGGTGGGGATAAAAATAAAGAAAAGACTTCCCCAGGGCCCCAAAACTCCAAGAATGGGGGTGGGTCCCAAGACACTTCTTCAACTGAGAAAAAGCCTTATTGTTATGCCTGTAAACAGGTGGGGCATTACAAAACAGACAACTGTTGTCCCAAGAATAACAATAAAGAAAATATACCTCCAAAACCAGCTTCAACACCTCCTGTTACTGTCAGCAGTAATCCCCCAGGAAGTGGAAGCACACCCAGGAATCTGGGTGGGTTTACTTTTGGAACTCAGGTGGACCCTGGCCTATCCAGGTCCCCATCACCCACTAATCTTGTTTATGAGGCTGGCATGGGGTTTGCCAACTTCTCTGCTTGCCCAAATACTTTGAGCAAGTATAGACAAGAACCCATCATCAATGGTTTAAGAGTTGAAGCTTTTAGAGACACAGGGGCTAGCATCACCATGGTGGCTGATGGCATAGTCCCCTCTAAGCAACTTTTACCTGGTGCCACATACCAGGTAATAAACATTGATGGCATCCAAACAAATCATCCCATGGCAGTAGTAAGTCTCAGCTGGGGAGGTGTCACTGGCCCAAAGAGAGTGGCAGTGTCACCAAACTTGCCTGTGGACTGTCTACTGGGTAATGATTTAGAAATCTCAGCCTGGGCTGAGGTTGAACAGGAAACCCATTCTAGAATGGTGAATTCCCATGGAAAGGTTAGTGAGGCTGTACTGGCTACAGCCCCAATCCAAGATGTCCTTCCTGAAAAGGTTGGTAGGGCTGAGAAACTCTCTGCCCCATCTTTAGTAAAAGCTCTTCCTGAACAGAATAGCAAAGCTGTTATGATAACAGCAGAAACCCAAACTGAGTCTCCTCCTGAAAAGGTTGGTGGGGCTGTGATGGCCACAGCCCAAACTCAAACTGACATGTGTGTTGTGAAACCTGAAATGATGGATAACTCCACACAAACTGAGAGCATGGAGGAGGAAGAGAAATCTCCCCCTCACCAGACTTTAGGACAGGATCAGCCTCCTCAGGGAACTGATCTTACCCCTGATGAAGGAGCTGCCCCAGAGGTGGTTGGGCCTAGCCTGACAGAACCTCTGATGTCAGTGGACCCTTCTCAGGTGGGACCCAGTCTGGAGCAGGTAACCTGCCCCTCTCTACCTTGCCTTAGCCAGCCCAGGGCTGCAGAGGACAAGAAGGACAGTGAGACCCAGAGGGCCCCCTGTCAAATAAAGCACCCCCATCAAAAGATTAGGTGCACCAAAACTAGTAGCCCTAGTAAGGTGAAAACTTTAAAAACTCCTGAGGGAGCCCCCTTAAAAACAGTTAGGGACCTCCCACAGATGGATTCTGTTGGGCACAGCCAAACCTGGGACCCAAGGGGCCCAAACCTGAACTGTCCCTCCAGCAAGCCAAACAGAGGGACCCAGCCTCCAGCTTTAGGTAGCCAGAGGTTGACCCTGAGAGCACAGTGCAACTCAGTTAAAGAGAGAAAGGCACACATGGTGGAAGATAATTGGAGGAAGCCAAGCCCTAACTTAGTAGAGCCTCACTTCAAAACTCCATATCCAAACCAGCCTTTAACTTTGCATAAACACACCCAAGGTAGTGATTCCCTATGGTGGAGACCCTCTAATACCCAAAGGGTGAGGGACTGCTTAGTGGACCATGAGACAGGGGGTACCCATGCTAGTGCAGGTACTTCCTTATATGGCCACTCAGGCAATATAGGCTTACCTGGCCAAGGATAGCCTTATCTCCTTTCGTTTGGGGGGGGGTTATGTAGGAAGGTGGCTACCTGACTATGGTTACCCCAGATTTTTTGCCTGTGTTTAGCTGGTTTTTTTGACTTAGTTGACCTGGTTCCCTGCTAATCAGGGCCCCAGGCCATCTGCTCTCTCTGTAAAATGGATTCCATGTACCCTAGGTACATACCAATTGGGAATGGACTCCTTGTCAGCCCCTGTAGAATGCACTATAGGTGCACAGGGCACAGGAGCCACTAAGGCCTACCAGGGGCTGCAGCATATCTTTTGCCACCCCTGGCTGGTCCTTAAATTGACACAACTGGCTGATCACTCAGCTGGGGTAAGGTGGTGTACACACCCCTTGCTTAGATATAGTATACCTATGTCTAAACCTATATCTGGACACATGTAAACCTGTGAGCCACTCCTATAGACAGGCCTCACCAATCCTGGAGGCTGGGTGCATGGTTTTTATGTGAGATGGAGCTCTAGCATGAGCTGAGCCTGTCTGCAGCCGTCGGGAACAAATCCCTAAGCTGTTTCAGGATAATGCCATACCATATACTATTAAGTGCCTTATAATCCTCGCGGTTATTTAGCAACTCTGGTTTGGCTTTATCAAAACATGTCGTGTAAGGTGTCATACGCTTTGGAATACCATCCCCTCGCCAGTTCTGGCGACGGGGATGGCATTCCACCCCTCTAGAGGGGTAAGACATGTTACTTCACTTTAATGCGGTTGATTTCTCCAAAGGCCTTAAGATCCACAAAATGGATGCCTCTGCCACAGACAAATGTCTGGACCCCTGGAGCTGACCGAAACCCAGTCAAGGGGGTCCTGGACAAAGGGTTTCCTGTCACAGGAGGGCGTCACCGCCCTCCAGACAGGAGATAGTGTATTGTAGCAGGGAGGTTTGAAAGAAACCAGACACTGCCTGGGGCGCACAAGGCTGCCCCTTGCATAATCCGGCCAAACCGGTTCTGGGGCACTCCAGCCCTCGTGCCAGGGCGGCCTGGATCAAAGGAAGGGGGTGTATCCACCCACTTCCTGGGTCCCACCCATAGGAGGGGACCTAGCAGGTAATCACGCCCACCAGATTCGAATAAGAGTGGGAGCAGTGCCAATGCACATCAGATTTCCTGGAAGAAACATTTGAAACGATATTCTGGACCCTTCGCCCTCCATCTCAACGTGGAAGCCCGAAGAATCTCCCTTGTGGTCAAGGAGTGACCACCCTGCAGCAGCAGGCACCATCCAGCCCTCGACGTCTACTTAGTTGCAGTTCCCGCCGGAACTCGAGCGACTGAGATCGACGAGATCAAGCCTGCCCAGCTTCTAACAGCCCGATCCACAGTCCATGCAAAGCTGAGACCCGTGGAGGCGACCGGAAGCGTGGGGCACGCCATCTTGAAGTGACCACGAGACGCTGACCGTGCAGCCCACGAGTGACCCTCGAAGCTGTACACCGGGGTTTGAGAAGCCCCCACCCTGAGCTACTCCTGAGCCGAAGTTCAGCCCTCCACACTCGACGAGTGCTGCGTGGGGCCCTTTGGCACGATTTGGCTCAACGCGTTGGCCCGGTCACTTGCCAGCTGGCTTGTGGTCCCTGTGCCGACGAACTACAAAAGAAGACTCGTGATTCTGGTTGCTCCAGATCCACACCAGCTCCCCTGAAAGGGAGCCCCGACTCTGACCTTCCTGGTCCGAGTGAGACGCCATCTTCCAATCCCGCGTGGATTGCTCTTACCAAGGCTTGTTTGCTCCAAACCGGAAGCCGACTGCACCGACGGTGAGAGCCTGCGTGGGACAGATCGTGACCTGCTCCTGGACATCGCAGATGCCCCAGAGCCCACGTGACAGCGAAGAGAAGCGCCTCGACGACCACCTGATTGCGCCCGACATTGCCTGGTTCCGTCCTGGTTCCACCCTGGTCACTGCTGAGTGACCCAGACTCTGTCCCCTCTGCTTTCAGGTACTCTACAACTTGAGTCCACCCTTGGACTCCACCGGACACTTCGTCTTCACCCTGCCTGCAGCCCTTTCAGCTTCAAGCACCAAGAGCCTGCGTGTCAAAACCCGACGCCACTTCGACCCTGTGCACCCACTTCCTGTGGGTGAGGTAACTTTGCTCCGCCGGTGTTCCCACACTGGTGCACACCTCTAGGGTCTGTGTGTTAAGTTTTGTTCCTCTAGGTTCAGCGGAAGTGTCCTTAAACTTTAACTATTTGACTTTTACGCACCATTGGTTAACATTGGTGCATGCGTGCGCTTTCCGCACATCTCCCGAATCCCGAGGGCCATTCCCGACTTCAGCATTGCTTGTCCTGACTGCTCCCAGCGATTCCCTAGGCCCTAGGCCTAACCACTGTTCGAGTGGCCTCTCTTATACCACTTGTTTAGTATATGGTTTGAGTGGCCCCCTGCCCTCATCCATAATTGTGCAACTTTGTATGTTTAAACAGTGCTTTTGATTTAACGCTTGTGCCCCTTTATTCATAAAGAATACTGGGGATTGTTTTTAGTAATAAACACATATATTTTTATAATATATACTTGTGTGGTGTCCTTTCATTTGGTATTACAGGATTGTATGTGGTAAAACAGCTCGCTTAACACGACCTCTTAAGTTAAGCCTTTAGGCTGCTTAGTCCATGCTACCCCTAGGATAGCTTGTCTAATAAGGTTGACTTACAACCAGACACCATAAGGGGATTGTTTGGTCAGGTAGTAGGTGGTTCCAGAATTGGAAACATCCCCTACCAGGCCAACTTCTCACAGTGGGCACCTGCCAGGGGACTGTCAAATCGGCAAAAAGTGGCGTGGGCAGCCACGAAAAGGGAAAGTAAAGCGCTCCCAGCGCTCAAAGACGATTCGCAGCGCTCTCAGCGCTAGGGGTGCAGGCACAGCGCTCCCAAGCGCTAGGGGCACAGCAAAGTTCCTTAAAGCAGGCAGGGGGCAAGGCTGGGCCCAGAGCCAGCTCACTGGGTCTCCAGGCAGGGAGATAATCCAAGTGGCGGTCTTCCTGGCCCCAGCAACAGCAGCAGCCCCCTCAGGCAGGATCCTGGCAGAGAACAGTTTGTGTGGCGACACAGCCCCATTTTTATGCACCACATTCCTTTGTCTGTAGGTGCAGGGTGGGGGAGAAAACAGTCACAGCTGGTTTTGGAGCACCCTTGATGTGCTCATCACCTCACTCTATTCACTGGCAGGGCTAGGGTCGTTAGACGCACCACAGGGGGCGGGGCCAGCATTGTGTGGGGAAAGCCCAGCCCCATCAGGAACCAGGTGCAGCCCTCCCCTCACATCAGCATGCTGATCTGAGCACTCACCACTGGGCAGACCCATCCAGACATCCTGGATCCTGGTATCCCAGCCAACTCCAGCCAATCACACACCAGCACCCTCACAGCCATCTACCACTTCGCCGCGCTGGCGCTGCTACTAGCGCTGCTACTAGCGCCGAGTACTTTTTAAAACTTCCTGTTTTGCATTTGGGTTCGTTTTTCTGTTTCATTCTTCCCTGATTTTAGCCTGCCTGCTTGCTGCCAGCGCCCCCTTCTCCCCTTACCTGCACCTTAAAAACGGCATTTTCTGCCTGCCAAGCACCACCACTTTGGTGGGTCCGGGTCCTGGGGGTCATTTTGGGCGCCATCTTTGTTTGGGCTACTTCAGCCAGCGGCGGCCGCCATCTTGGAGCGGACTCGCACGCTCAGGCTTGATTGGAGCGCCTACTGAAGGCGGGCTCTAGCGTGGTGCTGGTTAGACCATCTACCACTTCGCCGCGCTCGCGCTGCTACTAGCGCCGAGTACTTTTTAAAACTTCCTGTTTTGCATTTGGGTTCGTTTTTCTGTTTCATTCTTCCCTGATTTTAGCCTGCCTGCTTGCTGCCAGCGCCCCCTTCTCCCCTTACCTGCACCTTAAAAACGGCATTTTCTGCCTGCCAAGCACCACCACTTTGGTGGGTCCGGGTCCTGGGGGTCATTTTGGGCGCCATATTTGTTTGGGCTACTTCAGCCAGCGGCGGCCGCCATCTTGGAGCGGACTCGCACGCTCAGGCTTGATTGGAGCGCCTACTTAAGGCGGGCTCTAGCGTGGTGCTGGTTAGACCATCTACCACTTCGCCGCGCTCGCGCTGCTACTAGCGCCGAGTACTTTTTAAAACTTCCTGTTTTGCATTTGGGTTCGTTTTTCTGTTTCATTCTTCCCTGATTTTAGCCTGCCTGCTTGCTGCCAGCGCCCCCTTCTCCCCTTACCTGCACCTTAAAAACGGCATTTTCTGCCTGCCAAGCACCACCACTTTGGTGGGTCCGGGTCCTGGGGGTCATTTTGGGCGCCATCTTTGTTTGGGCTACTTCAGCCAGCGGCGGCCGCCATCTTGGAGCGGACTCGCACGCTCAGGCTTGATTGGAGCGCCTACTTAAGGCAGGCTCTAGCATGGTGCTGGTTAGACCATCTACCACTTCGCCGCGCTCGCGCTGCTACTAGCGCCGAGTACTTTTTAAAACATCCTGTTTTGCATTTGGGTTCGTTTTTCTGTTTCATTCTTCCCTGATTTTAGCCTGCCTGCTTGCTGCCAGCGCCCCCTTCTCCCCTTACCTGCACCTTAAAAACGGCATTTTCTGCCTGCCAAGCACCACCACTTTGGTGGGTCCGGGTCCTGGGGGTCATTTTGGGCGCCATCTTTGTTTGGGCTACTTCAGCCAGCGGCGGCCGCCATCTTGGAGCGGACTCGCACGCTCAGGCTTGATTGGAGCGCCTACTTAAAGTCGCTCCCTCACGCGCAGCGTGACGCGCAGGTGGACGCCCTCGCTTAGCCTGAGTCGTGCCGGAGTCCTGCCCGTCTGCGCCCGTCAGCGTCCCGGAGGCGTCGGGGCGGCGGGGGACCCCGGTCCGGCAATACTCTGGCTGAGATGATTTGCTATTCCTCTGCGTCATTGCGGGACATGCGGGGCCATTCTAGCTCTTGCCGCTCCATTTTCCCGGGGCGGTTTAGGGGCAAACGACGCTGTCCGGGCTGTGGTTGGACGCCTTCCTGGATTTGTGCTACGGTTCCTCACCCGGCAACAGCTGGCGTGAAGCATCTTTGCCTGCTGCTGAACACGAGGTCGGTAGGGCGCCACGCCCTGCACATTTATGATCTTCTGGTCAGGGAAAATCCCCTGTGCTTGCTACTGACCGAAACTTGGCTGGGAGAGGCTTCCAATCCGGACGTCTTCTCAGCCATTCCTCCTGCGTACAATATCTTCCGGCAGGACAGAGTTAAGGGCAGGGGAGGGGGAGTGGCGGTTGTGGTGAAAAAGAGCGTCTCCTGCTCGGTGCTTCCCCTGAACTCCATTGGGAATGCCGAGTCGCTCGCCTTCACGCTCAGACTGTCCCCAGGTCAGGCCTTGAAGGGGTTGTTGGTTTATAGACCACCAGGCCCGGTGGGTTCCTTTTTGGAGGATCTGCAGACAGCCGTCTCTGAGCTGGCGCTGACCACACAGCATTGTGTTGTGGCCGGTGATTTCAACTTCCACCTTGACACGGCGGACGACCCTGTTGCGGCCAAATTGCTGGATGTAGCCGTACGCTATATAAAAGCTACTTAACATAACAACATAACATAACATAACAGCACACGTACAGCCATGTCTAGAAGTGGTACTTCCCCACTAGACACTGTAGGAAGGTGGCTACCTGACTATGGTTACCCCAGATTTGTTGCCTGTGTTTAGCTGGTTTTTTGACTTAGTTGACCTGGTTCCCTGCTAATCAGGGCCCCAGGCCATCTGCTCTCTCTGTAAAATGGATTCCATGTACCCTAGGTACATACCACAATTGAAAATGGACTCCTTGTCAGCCCCTGTATAATGCACTATAGGTGCCCAGGGCATAGGAGCCACCAAGGCCTACCAGGGGCTGCAGCATATCTTTTGCCACCCCTGGCTGGTTCTTAAATTTACACAACTGGCTGATCACTCAGCTGGGGTAAGGTGGTGTAATCACCCCTTACTTAGATATAGTATACCTATATCTAAACCTATATCTGGACACATATAAACCTGTGAGCCACTCCTATGGAAGGCCTCATCAATCCTGGAGGCAGAGTGCGTGGTTTAATGTGAGATGGAGCTCTAGCATGAGCTGAGCCTGTCTGCAGCTGTCGGGAACAACTCCCTAAGCTGTTTCAGGATAATGCCATACCATATACTCTTAAGTGCCTTATAATCCTCGCGGTTATATAGCAACTCTGGTTTGGCTTTATCAAAACATGTTGTGTAAGGTGTTCTGGCGACGGGGATAGCATTCCACCCCTCTAGAGGGGTAAGACATGTTACTTTACTTAAATGCGGTTAATTTCTAAAAGGACCTTAGATCCACAAAATGGATGCCTCTGCCACAGACAAGAGTCTGACCCCCTGCAGCTGACCGAAACTCAGCCAAATGGGGCCTGGACAAAGGGTTTCCTGTCGCAGGGGGGTGTTACCACCCTCCAGACAGGAGATAGTGGATTGTAGCAGGGAGGTTTGAAAGAAACCAGACACTGCTTGGGGCGCACAAGGCTGCCCCTTGCATAATCCGGTCAAACCAGTTCTGGGGCACTCCAGCCCTCGTGCCAGGGCGGCCTGGATCAAAGGAAGGGGGTGTATCCACCCACTTCCTGGGTCCCACCCATAGGAGGGGACCTAGCAGGTAATCCAGCCCCCCAAATTAGTATAAGACTGGGAGCAGTGCCAATGCACTTTAGATTTCCTGATGAAACATAAGAAACGAAACTCTGGACCCTTCGACATCCTACTCAACGTAGAAGACTGAAGAATCTCCCTTGTGGTTAAGGAGTGACCACCCTGTGCAAACAGGCACCATCCAGCCATCGACATCTGCTTTGTCGCAGTTCCCGCCGGAACCCGAGCGACAGAGATCGACGAGATCAAGCTTGCCTGCCTTCCAACAGCCCGATCCACAGTCCCTGCAGAGCAGAGACCCGTGGAGGCGACCGGAAGCGTGGGGCACGCCATCTTTAATTGAACACGAGACGCTGACCGTGCAGCCCGTGAGTGACCCTCGAAGCTGTACACCGGGGTTTGAGAAGCCCCAACCCTGAGCCACTCTTGCACTGAAGTTCAGCCCTCCACACTCGACGAGTGCTGCGTGGGGCCCTTCTGCTCCATTTGGCTCAACGCGTTGGCCCGGTCACTTGCCAGCCGGCTAGTGGCCCCTGTACCGACAAACTTTGAAATTCGACCTGCAAATCTGGTTGCTCCAGATCTGCACCAGCTCCCCTGAAAAGGAGCCCCCACTCTGACCCTCCTGGTTCGAGTGAGAAGCAATCTCCCGGTTCCGCATGGATTGCTCTTGCCAAGTGTTGTTTGCTCCAAACTTGAAGCCGACTGCGCTGACGGTGAGAGCCCTTGTGGGACAGATCGTGACCCGCTCCTGGACGTTGCAGATGCCCCAGAGCCCACGTGACAGCGGAGAGAAGCTCCTCGACGACCACCTGATTGCGCCCGACATTGCCTGGTACCGTCCTGGTTCCACCCTGGTCACTGCTGAGTGACCCAGACTCTGTCCCCTCTGCTTTCAGGTACTTTTCGACTCGAGTCCACCCTTGGACTCCACCGGACACTTCTCTTTCACCCCGCCTGCAGCCCTTTCAGCTCCAAGCACCAAGAGCCTGCGTGACGAAACCCGACTCAACTTCGACCCTGTGCACCCGCTTCCTGTGGGTGAGGTAACTTTGCTCCGCCGGTGTTCCCACACTGGTACACATCTCTAGGGTCTGTGTCTTAAGTTTTGTTCCTCTAGGTTCAGCGGAAGTGTCCTTAAACTTTAACTTTACAACTTTTACGCACCATTGGTTAACATTGGTGCACGCGTGCGCTTTCCGCACTGCTCCCGAATCCCGTGGGCCTCTCCCGACTTCAGCATTGCTTGTCTCGACTGCTCCCAGCGATTCCCTAGGCCCTAGGCCTAACCACTGTTCGATTGGTATCTCTTATACCACTTGTTTAGTATATGGTTAGAGTGGCCCCCCGCCCTCATCCATAATTGTGCAACTTTGTATGTTTAAACTGTGCTTTTGATTTAACGCTTGTGCCCCTTTATTCATAAAGAATACTGGGGATTGTTTTTAGTAATAAATACATATATTTTTATAATATATACTTGTGTGGTGTCCTTTCATTTGATATTACAGGATTGTATGTGGTAAAACAGCTCGCTTAACACGACCTCTTAAGTTAAGCCTTTAGGCTGCTTAGTCCATGCTACCCCTAGGATAGCTTGTCTAACAAGGTTGACTTACAACCAGACACCATAAGGGATTGTTTGGTCTGATAACCGGTGGTTCCAGAATTGGAAACATCACCTATCAGGCCAACTTCTCACATTGGTGGCAGCGGTGGGATTTGAGCTTGCTGTTGTTTTACCATTGCAATCTTTTATCAAATTGAAAGATCACATCAAGTACCTCAAGGTACATATAAATCAAAAGCTTAGCATATTTAAGTTCTACTGAACTTAGTAGTTGTAGATTAAAGGGATTAGCACACCCTGACTACAACTCACTAGCAAGGTACAGTAGGAAAACACTTAGTGTAGGTAAGTGCACCACTTACACCTCACTAGTAGTCATGTCTGACACAGGAAAAGCCTCAGGGTCTGCTCCTGTGACAGTTGACCTTACCAAGGCAACTTCCAGCTATGACAAATTAACCCGAAAGGACTTGATTGCCTTGTGCATATCAAGAGGGTTAAAAAGGGGCAGAAGTCCCACATGTCCTATCCTGATAGCCATTCTAGAACAGGATGACTTAGAGAAGGCGAATGAAGTTCCCTTAGAGTCAGGAGATGGAGTGAACCCCCCTGTAACTGATACCCCTCCAGAGGAAGGAGAAGAGGAGGAAGAAGAGGAGGAGGAGGACTCAGATGTAGAGGACCCAGAAGATCAGGATCAGAGGGGTAGCCAGGTCCTAGTTGCCAGGCTTAACCAGGCCAACTTAGACCTACTGGGAAATGGAGAGGGCCAGCACCTCCCCAGATCCCACCATATCATTCTCCCAGGCAACAGAAGAGTGAGATCTCCCTCAGGGGACTCTCATATTTCTAGTGCCTCAAGAGAATCTCAGAGAGATATGACTGCCTCTCAGAAGATAGAGCATAGGTCCAGAAAGAGGGCTGTCAAACTCCAAATAGAGAGGGAGGAGGTAGCCTTGGCTCAAGCTAGACTTGCCTTGGCAAGAGAGCAAAAATTGTGTGGCTTAGATGCCACTGGTGGCAGCAATATTCCTAAAGAGAAACCCAGGTCCTATGATAGTAGAAACCTGACAAAGATTGTGCCCCCCTACAAGGAAGGGGATGACATCCACAAGTGGATAACTGCTCTTGAGAGAGCCTGCATGGTACAGCAGGTTCCTGAGGAACAGTGGGCAGCAATCTTATGGTACTCCTTTTCAGAGAAAGGGAGAGATAAGCTCCTCACTGTTAGACATGAGGATGCAAACAATTACAAAGTCCTTGTAGGAAGGTGGCTACCTGACTATGGTTACCCCAGATTTTTTGCCTGTGTTTAGCTGGTTTTTTGACTTATGTGAGAAGTTGGCCTGGTAGGGGATGTTTCCAATTCTGGAACCACCTACTACCTGACCAAACAATCCCTTATGGTGTCTGGTTGTAAGTCAACCTTATTAGACAAGCTATCCTAGGGGTAGCATGGACTAAGCAGCCTAAAGGCTTAACTTAAGAGGTCGTGTTAAGCGAGCTGTTTTACCAAATACAATCCTGTAATACCAAATGAAAGGACACCACACAAGTATATATTATAAAAATATATGTGTTTATTACTAAAAACAATCCCCAGTATTCTTTATGAATAAAGGGGCACAAGCGTTAAATCAAAAGCACTGTTTAAACATACAAGTTGCACAATTATGGATGAGGGCGGGTGGCCACTCAAACCATATACTAAACAAGTGGTATAAGAAAGGCCACTCGAACAGTGGTTAGGCCTAGGGCCTAGGGAATTGCTGGGAGCAGTCAGGACAAGCAATGCTGAAGTCGGGAATGGCCCTCGGGATTCGGGAGATGTGCGGAAAGCGCACGCATGCACCAATGTTAACCAATGGTGCGTAAAAGTTGCAAAGTTAAAGTTTAAGGACACTTCCGCTGAACCTAGAGGAACAAAACTTAACACACAGACCCTAGAGGTGTGCACCAGTGTGGGAACACCGGCGGAGCAAAGTTACCTCACCCACAGGAAGTGGGTGCACAGGGTCGAAGAGGCGTCGGGTTTTGACACGCAGGTTCTTGGCGCTTGAAGCTGAAGACGCTGCAGGCGATGTGAAGGAGAAGTGTCCGGTGGATCCAAGGGTGGATCTGAAGTGGTGAAGACCTGAAAGCAGAGGGGACAGTGTTCAAAGTCACTGGCCAGTGACCACCGTGGAACCAGATTGGAACCAGGCAAAGTCGGGTGCAAACAGGTGATGAGGGGTTGCTTCTCTCTGCAGCCACGTGGACACGAAGAGGTCAAGGACGTCCAGGAGTCGATCACGAGCTGTCCCTCGAAGGCTCTAGCTGATGGCGGTGTCGGCAACTCGATTGAAGCAAACAAGCCTTGGCTAATGCAAGCCACGGGGAAAGTGAAAAAGGCTTATTACTCGGACTAGCAAGGTCAGAGCGGGTGCTCCTTTCTACAGGAGCGAGGGCAGGTCTGGTGAAACCAGACCCACAGTGTAAATTGTAGGTTTTGTCGCCAAGATGGCCGCTGACCACGTGACAAGCGTCCGTGATGGCGAGTCGAGTGGCACAAAGCAAAAGGGCCCCACGCAGATCGTGGAGATGCTGGAGGGCTGATCTTTGGTGCAAATGCTGCTCGATTGTGGGGCTTCTTAAACCCCAAAGCACAGAGTCGAGGGTGACTCGGGTGCTGCACAGTCAGCGTCTCGGGGGTCTTTCAAGATGTCCGCTCCCACGTCTCTCGGTGCCTCCACGGGTCCCTTCTTTGCAGGGACTGTGGATCGGGCTGGGAGAAGTCTGGGAAGCTGGGTCTTGTCAGGCTCTGCACTCGGGCTCCGGCGGGAGGCGGCGGCAAAGCAGACGTCGAGGTGCTGGGTGGTGCCTGTGTTCACAGGGTGGCCCCTCCTAGGCCACAAGGGAGATTCTCTTCAGTCTTCTATCATCAGAATGTCGAAGTCCAGTCGTCTTCTTAGTTTAAAGGTGATTTCAGGATGATCTGATGTGCATTGGCACTGCTCCCACTCTTATTCCAATCTGGGGGGCGTGATTACCTGCTAGGTCCCTCCCTATGGGTGGGACCCAGGAAGGGGGTGGATACACCCCTTTCCTTTGATCCAGGCCGCCCTGGCACGAGGGCTGGAGTGCCCCAGAACCGGTTTGGCCGGATTATGCAAGGGGCAGCCTTGTGCGCCCCAGGCAGTGTCTGGTTTCTTTCAAACCTCCCTGCTACAATCCACTATCTCCTGTCTGGAGGGCGGTGACACCCTCCTGTGACAGGAAACCCTTTGTCCAGGACCCCTTTGGCTGAGTTTCGGTCAGCTGCAGGGGTCCAGACATTTGTCTGTGGCAGAGGCATCCATTTTGTGGATCTAAGGTCTTTGGAGAAATCAACCGCATTAAAGCAAAGTAACATGTCTTACCCCTCTAGAGGGGTGGAATGCTATCCCCGTCGCCAGAACTGGCGAGGGGATAGTATTCCAAATCGTATGACACCTTACACGACATGTTTTGATAAAGCCAAACCAAAGTTGCTATATAACCGCGAGGATTATAAGGCACTTAAGAGTATATGGTATGGCATTATCCTGAAACAGCTTAGGGAGTTGTTCCCGACAGCTGCAGACAGGCTCAGCTCATGCTAGAGCTCCATCTCACATGAAACCACGCACTCTGCCTCCAGGATTGATGAGGCCTTCCATAGGAGTGGCTCACAGGTTAATATGTGTCCAGATATAGGTTTAGATATAGGTATACTATATCTAAGCAAGGGGTGATTACACCACCTTACCCCAGCTGAGTGATCAGCCAGTTGTGTCAATTTAAGAACCAGCCAGGGGTGGCAAAAGATATGCTGCAGCCCCTGGTAGGCCTTGGTGGCCCCTATGCCCTGGGCACCTATAGTGCATTATACAGGGGCTGACAAGGGGTCCATTTCCAATTGGGGTATGTACCTAGGGTACATGGAATCCATTTTACAGAGAGAGCAGATGGCCTGGGGCCCTGATTAGCAGGGAACCAGGTCAACTAAGTCAAAAAACCAGCTAAACACAGGCGAAAAAATCCGGGGTAACCATAGTCAGGTAGCCACCTTCCTACATAACCCCCCCCCAAACGAAAGGAGATAAGGCTATCCTTGGCCAGGTAAGCCTATATTGCCTGAGTGGCCATATAAGGAAGTACCTGCACTAGCATGGGTACCCCCTGTCTCATGGTCCACTAAGCAGTCCCTCACCCTTTGGGTATTAGAGGGTCTCCACCATAGGGAATTACTACCTTGGGTGTGTTGATGCAAAGTTAAAGGCTGGTTTGGATATGGAGTATTGAAGTGAGGCTCTACTAAGTTAGGGCTTGGCTTCCTCCAATTATCTTCCACCATGTGTGCCTTTCTCTCTTTAACTGAGTTGCACTGTGCTCTCAGGGTCAACCTCTGGCTACCTAAAGCTGGAGGCTGGGTCCCTCTGTTTGGCTTGCTGGAGGGACAGTTCAGGTTTGGGCCCCTTGGGTCCCAGGTTTGGCTGTGCCCAACAGAATCCATCTGTGGGAGGTCCCTAACTGTTTTTAAGGGGGCTCCCTCAGGAGTTGTTAAAGTTTTCACCTTACTAGGGCTACTAGTTTTGGTGCACCTAATCTTTTGATGGGGGTGCTTTATTTGACAGGGGGCCCTCTGGGTCTCACTGTCCTTCTTGTCCTCTGCAGCCCTGGGCTGGCTAAGGCAAGGTAGAGAGGGGCAGGTTACCTGCTCCAGACTGGGTCCCACCTGAGAAGGGTCCACCGCCATCAGAGGCTCTGTCAGGCCAGGCCTAACAACCTCTGGGGCAGTTCCTTCATCAGGGGTAAGATCAGTTCCCTGAGGAGGCTGATCCTGTCCTAAAGTCTGGTGAGGGGGAGATTTCTCTTCCTCCTCCATGCTCTCAGTTTGTGTGGAGTTATCCATCATTTCAGGCTTCACAACACACATATCAGTTTGAGTTTGGGCTGTGGCCATCACAGCCCCACCAACCTTTTCAGGAGGAGACTCAGTTTGGGTTTCTGCTGTTATCATAACAGCTTTGCTATTCTGTTCAGGAAGAGCTTTTGCTAAAGATGGGGCAGAGAGTTTCTCAGCCCTACCAACCTTTTCAGGAAGGACATCTTGAATTGGGGCTGTAGCCATTACAGCCCCACTAACCTTTCCATTGGAATTCACCATTCTAGAATGGGTTTCCTGTTCAACCTCAGCCCAGGCTGAGATTTCCAAATCATTACCAAGTAGGCAGTCTACAGGCAAGTTTGGTGACACTGCCACTCTCTTTGGGCCAATGACACCTCCCCAGCTGAGACTTACTACTGCCATGGGATGATTTGTTTGGATTCCATCAATGTTTGTAACCTGGTATGTGGCACCAGGTAAAAGTTGCTTAGAGGGGACTATGCCATCAGCCACCATGGTGATGCTAGCCCCTGTGTCTCTAAAAGCTTCAACTTTCAAACCATTGATGATGGGTTCTTGTCTATACTTGCTCAAAGTATTTGGGCAAGCAGAGAAGTTGGCAAACCCCATGCCAGTCTCATAAACAAGATCATTGGGTGATGGGGACCTGGATAGGCCAGGGTCCACCTGAGCTCCAACAGTAAACCCACCCAGATTCCTGGGTGTGCTTCCACTTCCTGGGGGAGTACTGCTGACAGTAACAGGAGGTGTTGAAGCTGGCTTTGGAGGTATATTTTCTTTATTGTTATTCCTGGGACAACAGTTGTCTGTTTTGTAATGCCCCACCTGTTTACAGGCATAACAATAAGGCTTTTTCTCAGTTGAAGAAGTGTCTTGGGACCCACCCCCATCCTTGGAGTTTTGGGGCCCTGGGGAAGTCTTTTCTTTATTTTTATCCCCACCCTTATCTTGAGGCTTGGTAGACTCCTTCTTCTGGTTACTGTCCTGATTCTTAGGCCTAATCCTGGTTCTGACCCATTTGTCTGCCTTCTTTCCCAATTCTTGGGGAGAGGTCAGATCAGAGTCCACCAGGTGCTGGTGTAAGAGCTGGTTCTGACAATTACTTAGGATCTGCTCCCTCATAATCAAATTATACAATCCTGTAAAGTCATGTACTTTGCTGCCATGTAGCCAACCCTCCAGAGCCTTAGTTGCACAATCAACAAAATCAGTCCAGTCCTGAGTCTGTGTCTTCTGGGTGTCTCTGAACTTCAACCTGTACTGTTCAGTGGTTAAGCCAAACCCATCTATCAGAACACTCTTCAGGACTTTGTAATTGTTTGCATCCTCATGTCTAACAGTGAGGAGCTTATCTCTCCCTTTCTCTGAAAAGGAGTACCATAAGATTGCTGCCCACTGTTCCTCAGGAACCTGCTGTACCATGCAGGCTCTCTCAAGAGCAGTTATCCACTTGTGGATGTCATCCCCTTCCTTGTAGGGGGGCACAATCTTTGTCAGGTTTCTACTATCATAGGACCTGGGTTTCTCTTTAGGAATATTGCTGCCACCAGTGGCATCTAAGCCACACAATTTCTGCTCTCTTGCCAAGGCAAGTTTAGCTTGAGCCAAGGCTACCTCCTCCCTCTCTATCTGGAGTTTGACAGCCCTCATTCTGGCCCTATGTTCTAGTTTTTGTGAAGCATTCATGCCTCTCTGTGATTCTCTGGAGGCACTAGAAAGATGAGAGTCCCCTGAGGGAGATCTCACTCTTCTGTTGCCTGGGAGAATAACATGTTGGGTTCTGGGGAGGTGCTGGCCCTCTCCATTCCCCAGTAGGTCCAAGTTGGCCTGGCTAAGCCTACCAACTGGAACCTGGCTACCCTGATCCTGTACTTCTAAGTCCTCAACATCTGAGTCCTCATCCAAGTCATCATCATCCTCCTCTTCAGGGGGATCAACTACAGGGGGGTTCCCTCCATTTCCTGTGTCTAGGGAAGCTGCTTTAGCCTTCTCTAAGTCATCCTGTTCTAGGATTTCTACCAGGATTAGGCAGGTGGGGCTTCTGCCCCTTTTTAACCCTCTTGCTTTGCACAAGGCAATCAAGTCTCTGCGGGTTAGTTTGTCATATCCAAAAGTTGCCTGGGTAGGGTCAACTGTCACAGGAGCAGACCCTGAGGCTTTTCCTGTGTCAGACATGGTTACTAGTGAGGTGTAAGTGGTGCACTTACCTACACTAAGTGTTTTCCTACTGTACCTTGCTAGTTAGTTGTAGTCAGGGTGTGCTAATCCCTTCAACCTACAACTACTAAGTTCAGTAGAACTTAATATGCTAAGCTTTTGATTTTATATGTACCTAGAGGTACTTGATGTGATCTTTCAATTTGATATAAAGATTGCAATGGTAAAACAACAGCAAGCTCAAATCCGCACCGCTGCTCACCAATGTGAGAAGTTGGCCTGGTAGGGGATGTTTCCAATTCTGGAACCACCTACTACCTGACCAAACAATCCCTTATGGTGTCTGGTTGTAAGTCAACCTTATTAGACAAGCTATCCTAGGGGTAGCATGGACTAAGCAGCCTAAAGGCTTAACTTAAGAGGTCGTGTTAAGCGAGCTGTTTTACAAAATACAATCCTGTAATACCAAATGAAAGGACACCACACAAGTATATATTATAAAAATATATGTGTTTATTACTAAAAACAATCCCCAGTATTCTTTATGAATAAAGGGGCACAAGCGTTAAGTCAAAAGCACTGTTTAAACATACAAGTTGCACAATTATGGATGAGGGCGGGTGGCCACTCAAACCATATACTAAACAAGTGGTATAAGAAAGGCCACTCGAACAGTGGTTAGGCCTAGGGCCTAGGGAATTGCTGGGAGCAGTCAGGACAAGCAATGCTGAAGTCGGGAATGGCCCTCGGGATTCGGGAGATGTGCGGAAAGCGCACGCATGCACCAATGTTAACCAATGGTGCGTAAAAGTTGCAAAGTTAAAGTTTAAGGACACTTCCGCTGAACCTAGAGGAACAAAACTTAACACACAGACCCTAGAGGTGTGCACCAGTGTGGGAACACCGGCGGAGCAAAGTTACCTCACCCACAGGAAGTGGGTGCACAGGGTCGAAGAGGCGTCGGGTTTTGACACGCAGGTTCTTGGCGCTTGAAGCTGAAGACGCTGCAGGCGATGTGAAGGAGAAGTGTCCGGTGGATCCAAGGGTGGATCTGAAGTGGTGAAGACCTGAAAGCAGAGGGGACAGTGTTCAAAGTCACTGGCCAGTGACCACCGTGGAACCAGATTGGAACCAGGCAAAGTCGGGTGCAAACAGGTGATGAGGGGTTGCTTCTCTCTGCAGCCACGTAGACACGAAGAGGTCAAGGACGTCCAGGAGTCGATCACGAGCTGTCCCTCGAAGGCTCTAGCTGATGGCGGTGTCGGCAACTCGATTGAAGCAAACAAGCCTTGGCTAATGCAAGCCACGGGGAAAGTGAAAAAGGCTTATTACTCGGACCAGCGAAGTCAGAGCGGGTGCTCCTTTCTACAGGAGCGAGGGCAGGTCTGGAGCAACCAGACCCACAGTGTAAATCGTAGGTTTTGTCGCCAAGATGGCCGCTGACCACGTGACAAGCGTCCGGGATGGCGAGTCGAGTGGCACAAAGCAAAAGGGCCCCACGCAGATCGTGGAGATGCTGGAGGGCTGATCTTTGGTGCAAATGCTGCTTGATTGTGGGTCTTCTTAAACCCCAAAGCACAGAGTCGAGGGTGACTCGGGTGCTGCACAGTCAGCGTCTCGGGGGTCTTTCAAGATGTCCGCTCCCACGTCTCTCCGTGCCTCCACGGGTCCCTTCTTTGCAGGGACTGTGGATCGGGCTAGGCGAAGTCTGAGAAGCTGGGTCTTGTCAGGCTCTGCACTCGGGCTCCGGCGGGAGGCGGCGGCAAAGCAGACGTCGAGGTGCTGGGTGGTGCCTGTGTTCACAGGGTGGCCCCTCCTAGGCCACAAGGGAGATTCTCTTCAGTCTTCTATCATCAGAATGTCGAAGTCCAGTCGTCTTCTTAGTTTAAAGGTGATTTCAGGATGATCTGATGTGCATTGGCACTGCTCCCACTCTTATTCCAATCTGGGGGGCGTGATTACCTGCTAGGTCCCTCCCTATGGGTGGGACCCAGGAAGGGGGTGGATACACCCCTTTCCTTTGATCCAGGCCGCCCTGGCACGAGGGCTGGAGTGCCCCAGAACCGGTTTGGCCGGATTATGCAAGGGGCAGCCTTGTGCGCCCCAGGCAGTGTCTGGTTTCTTTCAAACCTCCCTGCTACAATCCACTATCTCCTGTCTGGAGGGCGGTGACACCCTCCTGTGACAGGAAACCCTTTGTCCAGGACCCCTTTGGCTGAGTTTCGGTCAGCTGCAGGGGTCCAGACATTTGTCTGTGGCAGAGGCATCCATTTTGTGGATCTAAGGTCTTTGGAGAAATCAACCGCATTAAAGCAAAGTAACATGTCTTACCCCTCTAGAGGGGTGGAATGCTATCCCCGTCGCCAGAACTGGCGAGGGGATAGTATTCCAAATCGTATGACACCTTACACGACATGTTTTGATAAAGCCAAACCAAAGTTGCTATATAACCGCGAGGATTATAAGGCACTTAAGAGTATATGGTATGGCATTATCCTGAAACAGCTTAGGGAGTTGTTCCCGACAGCTGCAGACAGGCTCAGCTCATGCTAGAGCTCCATCTCACATGAAACCACGCACTCTGCCTCCAGGATTGATGAGGCCTTCCATAGGAGTGGCTCACAGGTTAATATGTGTCCAGATATAGGTTTAGATATAGGTATACTATATCTAAGCAAGGGGTGATTACACCACCTTACCCCAGCTGAGTGATCAGCCAGTTGTGTCAATTTAAGAACCAGCCAGGGGTGGCAAAAGATATGCTGCAGCCCCTGGTAGGCCTTGGTGGCCCCTATGCCCTGGGCACCTATAGTGCATTATACAGGGGCTGACAAGGGGTCCATTTCCAATTGGGGTATGTACCTAGGGTACATGGAATCCATTTTACAGAGAGAGCAGATGGCCTGGGGCCCTGATTAGCAGGGAACCAGGTCAACTAAGTCAAAAAACCAGCTAAACACAGGCGAAAAAATCCGGGGTAACCATAGTCAGGTAGCCACCTTCCTACAACTTAGTTGACCTGGTTCCCTGCTAATCAGGGCCCCAGGCCATCTGCTATCTCTGTAAAATGGATTCCATGTACCCTAGGTACATACCACAATTGGAAATGGACTCCTTGTCAGCCCCTGTATAATGCACTATAGGTGCCCAGGGCATAGGGGCCACCAAGGCCTACCAGGGGCTGCAGCATATATTTTGCCACCCCTGGCTGGTTCTTAAATTGACACAACTGGCTGATCACTCAGCTGGGGTAAGGTGGTGTAATCACCCCTTACTTAGATATAGTATACCTATATCTAAACCTATATCTGGACACATATAAACCTGTGAGCCACTCCTATGGAAGGCCTCATCAATCCTGGAGGCAGAGTGCGTGGTTTAATGTGAGATGGAGCTCTAGCATGAGCTGAGCCTGTCTGCAGCTGTCGGGAACAACTCCCTAAGCTGTTTCAGGATAATGCCATACCATATACTCTTAAGTGCATTATAATCCTTGCGGTTATATAGCAACTCTGGTTTGGCTTTATCAAAACATGTCGTGTAAGGTGTAATACGATTTGGAATACTATCCCCTCGCCAGTTCTGGCGATGGGGATAGCATTCCACCCCTCTAGAGGGGTAAGACATGTTACTTTACTTAAATGCGGTTAATTTCTAAAAGGACCTTAGATCCACAAAATGGATGCCTCTGCCACAGACAAGAGTCTGACCCCCTGAAGCTGACTGAAACTCAGCCAAATGGGGCCTGGACAAAGGGTTTCCTGTCGCAGGGGGGTGTTACCACCCTCCAGACAGGAGATAGTGGATTGTAGCAGGGAGGTCTGAAAGAAACCAGACACTGCCTGGGGCGCACAAGGCTGCCCCTTGTATAATCAGGCCAAACCGGTTCTGGGGCACTCCAGCCCTCATGCCAGGGTGGCCTGGATCAAAGGAAGGGGGTGTATCCACCCACTTCCTGGGTCCCACCCATAGGAGGGGACCTAGCAGGTAATCCAGCCCCCAAAATTAGTATAAGACTGGGAGCAGTGCCAATGCACTTCAGATTTCCTGATGAAACATAAGAAACGAAACTCTGGACCCTTCGACATCCTACTCAACGTAGAAGACTGAAGAATCTCCCTTGTGGTCAAGGAGTGACCACCCTGTGCAAACAGGCACCATCCAGCCATCGACGTCTGCTTTGTCGCAGTTCCTGCCGGAACTGAAGCAACAGAGATCGACGAGATCAAGCTTGCCTGCCTTCCAACAGCCCGATCCACAGTCCCTGCAGAGCTGAGACCCGTGGAGGCGACCAGAAGCGTGGGGCATGCCATCTTGAATTGACCACAAGACGCTGACCGTGCAGCCCACGAGTGACCCTCGAAGCTGTACACCGGGGTTTGAGAAGCCCCAACCCTGAGCCACTTTTGCACCGAAGTTCAGCCCTCCACACTCGACGAGTGCTGCGTGGGGCCCTTCTGCTCCATTTGGCTCAACACGTTAGCCCGGTCACTTGCCAGCCAGCTAGTGGCCCCTGTACCGACGAACTTTGAAATTCGACCTGCAACTCTGGTTGCTCCAGATCTGCACCAGCTCCCCTGAAAAGGAGCCCCCACTCTGACCCTCCTGGTTCGAGTGAGAAGCAATCTCCCGGTTCCGCGTGGATTGCTCTTGCCAAGTGTTGTTTGCTCCAAACTTGAAGCCGACTGCGCCGACGGTGAGAGCCCTCGTGGGACAGATCGTGACCCGCTCCTGGACGTCGCAGATGCCCCAGAGCCCACGTGACAGCGGAGAGAAGCTCCTTGACGACCACCTGATTGCGCCCGACATTGCCTGGTTCCGTCCTGGTTCCACCCTGGTCACTGCTGAGTGACCCAGACTCTGTCCCCTCTGCTTTCAGGTACTTTTCGACTCGAGTCCACCCTTGGACTCCACCGGACACTTCTCTTTCACCCCGCCTGCAGCCCTTTCAGCTTCAAGCACCAAGAGCCTGCGTGACGAAACCCGACTCAACTTCGACCCTGTGCACCCGCTTCCTGTGGGTGAGGTAACTTTGCTCCGCCGGTGTTCCCACACTGGTACACATCTCTAGGGTCTGTGTCTTAAGTTTTGTTCCTCTAGGTTCAGCGGAAGTGTCCTTAAACTTTAACTCTACAACTTTTACGCACCATTGGTTAACATTGGTGCATGCGTGCGCTTTCCGCACTGCACCCGAATCCCGCGGGCTTTTCCCGACTTCAGCACTGCTTGTCCCGACTGCTCCCAGCGATTCCCTAGGCCCTAGGCCTAACCACTGTTCGATTGGTATCTCTTATACCACTTGTTTAGTATATGGTTTGAGTGGCCCCCCGCCCTCACCCATAATTGTCAACTTTGTATGTTTAAACTGTGCTTTTGATTTAACGCTTGTGCCCCTTTATTCATAAAGAATACTGGGGATTGTTTTTAGTAATAAATACATATATTTTTATAATATATACTTGTGTGGTGTCCTTTCATTTGATATTACAGGATTGTATGTGGTAAAACAGCTCGCTTAACACGGCCTCTTAAGTTAAGCCTTTAGGCTGCTTAGTCCATGCTACCCCTAGGATAGCTTGTCTAATAAGGTTGACTTGCAACCAGACACCATAAGGGATTGTTTGGTCTGATAACCGGTGGTTCCAGAATTGGAAACATCACCTATCAGGCCAACTTCTCACAGTCCTGAAGAGTGTCCTAATAGATGGGTTTGGCTTAACCACTGAACAGTACAGGTTGAAGTTCAGAGACACCCAGAAGACACAGACTCAGGACTGGACTGATTTTGTTGATTGTGCAACTAAGGCTCTGGAGGGTTGGCTACATGGCAGCAAAGAACATGACTTTACAGGATTGTATAATTTGATTATGAGGGAGCAGATCCTAAGTAATTGTCAGAACCAGCTCTTACACCAGCACCTGGTGGACTCTGATCTGACCTCTCCCCAAGAATTGGGAAAGAAGGCAGACAAGTGGGTCAGAACCAGGATTAGGCATAAGAATCAGGACAGTAACCAGAAGAAGGAGTCTACCAAGCCTCAAGATAAGGGTGGGGATAAAAATAAAGAAAAGACTTCCACAGGGCCCCAAAACCCCAAGAATGGGGGTGGGTCCCAAGACACTTCTTCAACAGAGAAAAAGCCTTATTGTCATGTCTGTAAACAGGTTCAACAAGTTCAAAAGGGCTGTAGCCAACCCCCTTCTGTGGGACCTCTCTGTAAGCAAAGACCAGGCAGGGTAAAAGAATGTCCCATTTCCGCCTGAGCTTCTCTGGTAATCCTTTTATCATGCCTTTTAGGGTCTTGTTAAATCTCTCCACAAGCCCATTGCATTGTGGATGATATGGGGTGGTAAACTTATAGTTTACTCCACATTCCTTCCACATTGCTTTCAGATAGATAGACATAAAATTCGTGCCTCTATCTGATAGTACCTCCTTAGGAAAGCCCACTCTTGAGAAAACTGCAATGAGGGCCTTTGCCACCACAGGGGCTGTGGTGGTCCTTAGGGGAATAGCCTCTGGATACCTGGTGGCATGATCCACTACCACCAGTATGAATCTGTTCCCAGATGCTGTTTGGGGGTCCATTGGACCCACAATATCAATTCCAACTCTTTCAAAGGGAACTCCCACCACAGGTAGTGGTATTAGGGGGGCCTTTGTTGTGCCACCTGACTTACCACTGGCTTGGCAAGTGTCACAGGAGCGACAAAACTCCTTGACATCCTCTGACATGTGAGGCCAGTGAAAGTGTGAAACAAGCCTGTCCCTCGTCTTGTTCTGGCCTAAGTGTCCTGCAAGGGGAATATCATGGGCCAAGGTAAGGAGGAACCCCCTAAACTGCAGAGGTATAACCAACCTCCTGGTCATGCCAGGCTTGGGGGCTCTAGCCTCTGAGTAAAGGAGTCCATCATCCCAATACACAGTATGGGTACCTTGGGCATCCCCAGCAGCCTCAGCAGCAGCCTGCTGTCTGAGGGGTTCAAGGGAAGGGCAATCTAATTGAGCCTGCCTCAGGTCTGCCCTTGAGGGTCCCCCTGTCCCCAGAAACTCAACCTGGTCAGGTTCAAGCTCCTCAGAGACAGTCTCCTCTTGGACTGCAGAATCAGTTTCCTCTGAAACCTGATCCTCAACCTGGGGCAAGGTGGAAGGCTGAGCCTTTCCTCTCTTGCTCCTTCTCTTGGGTTGTGGCTGGTCTATTGTTTCAAGATCCACCACTGGTTCAGGAAGGCACTTCTTAGCCTGAGCCCTTGTCATGGCAAGGACATGCTCTGAAATCCCTAGCATTTCTGCATGAGTCCTGTACTCCACTTCTGACCATGCTGAGCTTTCAAGGTCATTTCCTAACAGACAGTCTACTGGTAGGTCTGCACTCACCACAACCTTCTTTAGGCCATCAACCCCTCCCCAGGAGAAGTTCACAACTGCCACACTATGGGAAGTAGTGGAGTTGCTTGCATTGGTTACTAGGTAGCTCTCACCTAGTACAATCTGTCCAGGGTCCACAAAGTCAGGTGTCACCATTGTGACACTGGCACATGTGTCCCTGTAAGCTTGAGCCAGTTTCTCATTAATTAAGGGAGTCTGTCTGTATTTGCCCAGGTTACTGGGGCTTACTGCAGTGGGCAACTCAATGTCCACATCATACAGGAGAACTGCCTGTGTAGGGATTCTGACTAGGCCAGATCCTACTTCAATACCCAGGGTCAACCCAGCTACACCCTTGGACTGTGTTCCACCACTGCTTACTGTACTTGGGGTTGCAGTTGCTTTAGGAGCTGGAGTGGTGGGGACTGGATTTGCCTTGGTGCATTCACTGCCCCAGTGTGAAACTGATTTGCAGGTATTACACCAAGGTGTCTTTGGACCTTTGTTCTTCTTCTTCTTGTTTCCATTTTGGGAACCACCCTCCTTACTATTAGTTTGGGGGCCTGAAGACTTCTGGTCTTTTTCTTTATCTTTCTGATTACCACCCTTCTGGTCTGTTTTCTTCTGGTCACCACCTTGGTTCTGGGGTTTCTGCTTAATCCTTGTTCTGACCCATTTGTCCGCCTTCTTTCCCAATTCTTGGGGAGAGATCAGATCAGAGTCAATAAGGTATTGATGCAACAGCTGGTTTGTACAGTTATTAAGGATCTGTTCTCTCATTATAAGATTGTACAATCCTGTATAGTCTGAAACTTTACTTCCCTGCAACCAACCCTCCAAAGCCTTAGTGGCACACTCAACGAAATCAGTCCAGTCTTGAGTCTGTGCTTTTTGGGTGTCTCTGAACAACAACCTGTATTGCTCAGTGGTTAGGCCAAACCCTTCAATAAGAGCACTCTTCAAAACAGAGTCGTTTTTGTCATCCTCAGGTCTAACTGTGAGGAGCCTGTCCCTCCCTTTCTCAGAAAAGGAGTACCATAAAATTGCAGCCCACTGATCTTGAGGAACCTGCTGTACCATGCAGGCTCTCTCCAGAGCAGTCATCCATTTGTGGATGTCATCCCCTTCTTTAAAGGGGGGCACAATTTTTGTCAGGTTTCTATTGTCATAGCCCCTGTCTTTTTCTCTTGGAAAATTGCTGCCACCAGTGGCATCTAAGCCACTTAATTTCTGCTCTCTTGCCAAGGTAAATCTAGCTTGAGCCAAGGTAAGTTTAGCTTGAGCCAGGGCTACCTCCTCCCTCTCTATTTGGAGTCTGACAGCCCTCATTCTGGCCCTATGCTCAGTCTTTTGAGAGGCAGTCATACCTCTCTCAGATTCTCTGGAGGCACTAGAAATATGAGAGTCCCCTGAGGGAGATCTCACTCTTCTGTTGCCTGGGAGAATAAGACTGTGGGATCTGGGGAGGTGCTGGCCCTCTCCATTTCCCAGTAGGTCTAAGTTGGCCTGGTTAAGCCTGGCAACTAGGACCTGGCTACCCCTCTGATCCTGATCTTCGGTGTCCTCAACATCTGAGTCCTCCTCCCCCTCCTCTCCATCTTCCTCCTGAGGGGTGTCAGTTACAGGGGGTTTCTCTCCACTTCCTGACTGTAAGGGAATTCCATTCATCTTCTCTAAGTCATCCTGTTCTAGGATGTTGTGAGAAGTTGGCCTGGTAGGGGATGTTTCCAATTCTGGAACCACCTACTACCTGACTGTGAGAAGTTGGCCTGGTAGGGGATGTTTCCAATTCTGGAACCACCTACTACCTGACCAAACAATCCCCTTATGGTGTCTGGTTGTAAGTCAACCTTATTAGACAAGCTATCCTAGGGGTAGCATGGACTAAGCAGCCTAAAGGCTTAACTTAAGAGGTCGTGTTAAGCGAGCTGTTTTACCACATACAATCCTGTAATACCAAATGAAAGGACACCACACAAGTATATATTATAAAAATATATGTGTTTATTACTAAAAACAATCCCCAGTATTCTTTATGAATAAAGGGGCACAAGCGTTAAATCAAAAGCACTGTTTAAACATACAAAGTTGCACAATTATGGATGAGGGCAGGGGGCCACTCAAACCATATACTAAACAAGTGGTATAAGAGAGGCCACTCGAACAGTGGTTAGGCCTAGGGCCTAGGGAATCGCTGGGAGCAGTCAGGACAAGCAATGCTGAAGTCGGGAATGGCCCTCGGGATTCAGGAGATGTGCGGAAAGCGCACGCATGCACCAATGTTAACCAATGGTGCGTAAAAGTCAAATAGTTAAAGTTTAAGGACACTTCCGCTGAACCTAGAGGAACAAAACTTAACACACAGACCCTAGAGGTGTGCACCAGTGTGGGAACACCGGCGGAGCAAAGTTACCTCACCCACAGGAAGTGGGTGCACAGGGTCGAAGTGGCGTCGGGTTTTGACACGCAGGCTCTTGGTGCTTGAAGCTGAAAGGGCTGCAGGCAGGGTGAAGACGAAGTGTCCGGTGGAGTCCAAGGGTGGACTCAAGTTGTAGAGTACCTGAAAGCAGAGGGGACAGAGTCTGGGTCACTCAGCAGTGACCAGGGTGGAACCAGGACGGAACCAGGCAATGTCGGGCGCAATCAGGTGGTCGTCGAGGCGCTTCTCTTCGCTGTCACGTGGGCTCTGGGGCATCTGCGATGTCCAGGAGCAGGTCACAATCTGTCCCACGCAGGCTCTCACCGTCGGTGCAGTCGGCTTCCGGTTTGGAGCAAACAAGCCTTGGTAAGAGCAATCCACGCGGGATTGGAAGATGGCGTCTCACTCGGACCAGGAAGGTCAGAGTCGGGGCTCCCTTTCAGGGGAGCTGGTGTGGATCTGGAGCAACCAGAATCACGAGTCTTCTTTTGTAGTTCGTCGGCACAGGGACCACAAGCCAGCTGGCAAGTGACCGGGCCAACGCGTTGAGCCAAATCGTGCCAAAGGGCCCCACGCAGCACTCGTCGAGTGTGGAGGGCTGAACTTCGGCTCAGGAGTAGCTCAGGGTGGGGGCTTCTCAAACCCCGGTGTACAGCTTCGAGGGTCACTCGTGGGCTGCACGGTCAGCGTCTCGTGGTCACTTCAAGATGGCGTGCCCCACGCTTCCGGTCGCCTCCACGGGTCTCAGCTTTGCATGGACTGTGGATCGGGCTGTTAGAAGCTGGGCAGGCTTGATCTCGTCGATCTCAGTCGCTCGAGTTCCGGCGGGAACTGCAACTAAGTAGACGTCGAGGGCTGGATGGTGCCTGCTGCTGCAGGGTGGTCACTCCTTGACCACAAGGGAGATTCTTCGGGCTTCCACGTTGAGATGGAGGGCGAAGGGTCCAGAATATCGTTTCAAATGTTTCTTCCAGGAAATCTGATGTGCATTGGCACTGCTCCCACTCTTATTCGAATCTGGTGGGCGTGATTACCTGCTAGGTCCCCTCCTATGGGTGGGACCCAGGAAGTGGGTGGATACACCCCCTTCCTTTGATCCAGGCCGCCCTGGCACGAGGGCTGGAGTGCCCCAGAACCGGTTTGGCCGGATTATGCAAGGGGCAGCCTTGTGCGCCCCAGGCAGTGTCTGGTTTCTTTCAAACCTCCCTGCTACAATACACTATCTCCTGTCTGGAGGGCGGTGACGCCCTCCTGTGACAGGAAACCCTTTGTCCAGGACCCCCTTGACTGGGTTTCGGTCAGCTCCAGGGGTCCAGACATTTGTCTGTGGCAGAGGCATCCATTTTGTGGATCTTAAGGCCTTTGGAGAAATCAACCGCATTAAAGTGAAGTAACATGTCTTACCCCTCTAGAGGGGTGGAATGCCATCCCCGTCGCCAGAACTGGCGAGGGGATGGTATTCCAAAGCGTATGACACCTTACACGACATGTTTTGATAAAGCCAAACCAGAGTTGCTAAATAACCGCGAGGATTATAAGGCACTTAATAGTATATGGTATGGCATTATCCTGAAACAGCTTAGGGATTTGTTCCCGACGGCTGCAGACAGGCTCAGCTCATGCTAGAGCTCCATCTCACATAAAAACCATGCACCCAGCCTCCAGGATTGGTGAGGCCTGTCTATAGGAGTGGCTCACAGGTTTACATGTGTCCAGATATAGGTTTAGACATAGGTATACTATATCTAAGCAAGGGGTGTGTACACCACCTTACCCCAGCTGAGTGATCAGCCAGTTGTGTCAATTTAAGGACCAGCCAGGGGTGGCAAAAGATATGCTGCAGCCCCTGGTAGGCCTTAGTGGCTCCTGTGCCCTGTGCACCTATAGTGCATTCTACAGGGGCTGACAAGGAGTCCATTTCCAATTGGTATGTACCTAGGGTACATGGAATCCATTTTACAGAGAGAGCAGATGGCCTGGGGCCCTGATTAGCAGGGAACCAGGTCAACTAAGTCAAAAAAACCAGCTAAACACAGGCAAAAAATCTGGGGTAACCATAGTCAGGTAGCCACCTTCCTACATAACCCCCCCCCAAACGAAAGGAGATAAGGCTATCCTTGGCCAGGTAAGCCTATATTGCCTGAGTGGCCATATAAGGAAGTACCTGCACTAGCATGGGTACCCCCTGTCTCATGGTCCACTAAGCAGTCCCTCACCCTTTGGGTATTAGAGGGTCTCCACCATAGGGAATCACTACCTTGGGTGTGTTTATGCAAAGTTAAAGGCTGGTTTGGATATGGAGTTTTGAAGTGAGGCTCTACTAAGTTAGGGCTTGGCTTCCTCCAATTATCTTCCACCATGTGTGCCTTTCTCTCTTTAACTGAGTTGCACTGTGCTCTCAGGGTCAACCTCTGGCTACCTAAAGCTGGAGGCTGGGTCCCTCTGTTTGGCTTGCTGGAGGGACAGTTCAGGTTTGGGCCCCTTGGGTCCCAGGTTTGGCTGTGCCCAACAGAATCCATCTGTGGGAGGTCCCTAACTGTTTTTAAGGGGGCTCCCTCAGGAGTTTTTAAAGTTTTCACCTTACTAGGGCTACTAGTTTTGGTGCACCTAATCTTTTGATGGGGGTGCTTTATTTGACAGGGGGCCCTCTGGGTCTCACTGTCCTTCTTGTCCTCTGCAGCCCTGGGCTGGCTAAGGCAAGGTAGAGAGGGGCAGGTTACCTGCTCCAGACTGGGTCCCACCTGAGAAGGGTCCACTGACATCAGAGGTTCTGTCAGGCTAGGCCCAACCACCTCTGGGGCAGCTCCTTCATCAGGGGTAAGATCAGTTCCCTGAGGAGGCTGATCCTGTCCTAAAGTCTGGTGAGGGGGAGATTTCTCTTCCTCCTCCATGCTCTCAGTTTGTGTGGAGTTATCCATCATTTCAGGTTTCACAACACACATGTCAGTTTGAGTTTGGGCTGTGGCCATCACAGCCCCACCAACCTTTTCAGGAGGAGACTCAGTTTGGGTTTCTGCTGTTATCATAACAGCTTTGCTATTCTGTTCAGGAAGAGCTTTTACTAAAGATGGGGCAGAGAGTTTCTCAGCCCTACCAACCTTTTCAGGAAGGACATCTTGGATTGGGGCTGTAGCCAGTACAGCCTCACTAACCTTTCCATGGGAATTCACCATTCTAGAATGGGTTTCCTGTTCAACCTCAGCCCAGGCTGAGATTTCTAAATCATTACCCAGTAGACAGTCCACAGGCAAGTTTGGTGACACTGCCACTCTCTTTGGGCCAGTGACACCTCCCCAGCTGAGACTTACTACTGCCATGGGATGATTTGTTTGGATGCCATCAATGTTTATTACCTGGTATGTGGCACCAGGTAAAAGTTGCTTAGAGGGGACTATGCCATCAGCCACCATGGTGATGCTAGCCCCTGTGTCTCTAAAAGCTTCAACTCTTAAACCATTGATGATGGGTTCTTGTCTATACTTGCTCAAAGTATTTGGGCAAGCAGAGAAGTTGGCAAACCCCATGCCAGCCTCATAAACAAGATTAGTGGGTGATGGGGACCTGGATAGGCCAGGGTCCACCTGAGTTCCAAAAGTAAACCCACCCAGATTCCTGGGTGTGCTTCCACTTCCTGGGGGATTACTGCTGACAGTAACAGGAGGTGTTGAAGCTGGTTTTGGAGGTATATTTTCTTTATTGTTATTCTTGGGACAACATGTGAGAAGTTGGCCTGGTAGGGGATGTTTCCAATTCTGGAACCACCTACTACCTGACCAAACAATCCCCTTATGGTGTCTGGTTGTAAGTCAACCTTATTAGACAAGCTATCCTAGTGGTAGCATGGACTAAGCAGCCTAAAGGCTTAACTTAAGAGGTCGTGTTAAGCGAGCTGTTTTACCACATACAATCCTGTAATACCAAATGAAAGGACACCACACAAGTATATATTATAAAAATATATGTGTTTATTACTAAAAACAATCCCCAGTATTCTTTATGAATAAAGGGGCACAAGCGTTAAATCAAAAGCACTGTTTAAACATACAAAGTTGCACAATTATGGATGAGGGCAGGGGGCCACTCAAACCATATACTAAACAAGTGGTATAAGAGAGGCCACTCGAACAGTGGTTAGGCCTAGGGCCTAGGGAATCGCTGGGAGCAGTCAGGACAAGCAATGCTGAAGTCGGGAATGGCCCTCGGGATTCGGGAGATGTGCGGAAAGCGCACGCATGCACCAATGTTAACCAATGGTGCGTAAAAGTCAAATAGTTAAAGTTTAAGGACACTTCCGCTGAACCTAGAGGAACAAAACTTAACACACAGACCCTAGAGGTGTGCACCAGTGTGGGAACACCGGCGGAGCAAAGTTACCTCACCCACAGGAAGTGGGTGCACAGGGTCGAAGTGGCGTCGGGTTTTGACACGCAGGCTCTTGGTGCTTGAAGCTGAAAGGGCTGCAGGCAGGGTGAAGACGAAGTGTCCGGTGGAGTCCAAGGGTGGACTCAAGTTGTAGAGTACCTGAAAGCAGAGGGGACAGAGTCTGGGTCACTCAGCAGTGACCAGGGTGGAACCAGGACGGAACCAGGCAATGTCGGGCGCAATCAGGTGGTCGTCGAGGCGCTTCTCTTCGCTGTCACGTGGGCTCTGGGGCATCTGCGACGTCCAGGAGCAGGTCACGATCTGTCCCACGCAGGCTCTCACCGTCGGTGCAGTCGGCTTCCGGTTTGGAGCAAACAAGCCTTGGTAAGAGCAATCCACGCGGGATTGGAAGATGGCGTCTTACTCGGACCAGGAAGGTCAGAGTCGGGGCTCCCTTTCAGGGGAGCTGGTGTGGATCTGGAGCAACCAGAATCACGAGTCTTCTTTGGTAGTTCGTCGGCACAGGGACCACAAGCCAGCTGGCAAGTGACCGGGCCAACGCGTTGAGCCAAATCGTGCCAAAGGGCCCCACGCAGCACTCGTCGAGTGTGGAGGGCTGAACTTCGGCTCAGGAGTAGCTCAGGGTGGGGGCTTCTCAAACCCCGGTGTACAGCTTCGAGGGTCACTCGTGGGCTGCACGGTCAGCGTCTCGTGGTCACTTCAAGATGGCGTGCCCCACGCTTCCGGTCGCCTCCACGGGTCTCAGCTTTGCAGGGACTGTGGATCGGGCTGTTAGAAGCTGGGCAGGCTTGATCTCGTCGATCTCAGTCGCTCGAGTTCCGGCGGGAACTGCAACTAAGTAGACGTCGAGGGCTGGATGGTGCCTGCTGCTGCAGGGTGGTCACTCCTTGACCACAAGGGAGATTCTTCGGGCTTCCACGTTGAGATGGAGGGCGAAGGGTCCAGAATATCGTTTCAAATGTTTCTTCCAGGAAATCTGATGTGCATTGGCACTGCTCCCACTCTTATTCGAATCTGGTGGGCGTGATTACCTGCTAGGTCCCCTCCTATGGGTGGGACCCAGGAAGTGGGTGGATACACCCCCTTCCTTTGATCCAGGCCGCCCTGGCACGAGGGCTGGAGTGCCCCAGAACCGGTTTGGCCGGATTATGCAAGGGGCAGCCTTGTGCGCCCCAGGCAGTGTCTGGTTTCTTTCAAACCTCCCTGCTACAATACACTATCTCCTGTCTGGAGGGCGGTGACACCCTCCTGTGACAGGAAACCCTTTGTCCAGGACCCCCTTGACTGGGTTTCGGTCAGCTCCAGGGGTCCAGACATTTGTCTGTGGCAGAGGCATCCATTTTGTGGATCTTAAGGCCTTTGGAGAAATCAACCGCATTAAAGTGAAGTAACATGTCTTACCCCTCTAGAGGGGTGGAATGCCATCCCCGTCGCCAGAACTGGCGAGGGGATGGTATTCCAAAGCGTATGACACCTTACACGACATGTTTTGATAAAGCCAAACCAGAGTTGCTAAATAACCGCGAGGATTATAAGGCACTTAATAGTATATGGTATGGCATTATCCTGAAACAGCTTAGGGATTTGTTCCCGACGGCTGCAGACAGGCTCAGCTCATGCTAGAGCTCCATCTCACATAAAAACCAAGCACCCAGCCTCCAGGATTGGTGAGGCCTGTCTATAGGAGTGGCTCACAGGTTTACATGTGTCCAGATATAGGTTTAGACATAGGTATACTATATCTAAGCAAGGGGTGTGTACACCACCTTACCCCAGCTGAGTGATCAGCCAGTTGTGTCAATTTAAGAACCAGCCAGGGGTGGCAAAAGATATGCTGCAGCCCCTGGTAGGCCTTAGTGGCTCCTGTGCCCTGTGCACCTATAGTGCATTCTACAGGGGCTGACAAGGAGTCCATTTCCAATTGGTATGTGCCTATAGCACATGTGTCATTAATTTAGTGAGAGAACAGCAGGCTGGGGGTCTGATCAGCAGGCCCACAGCCTCAGTAGTCGAAAACCAGTGAAGCAAAAAGCAAAAATTTGGGGTGACCATAGGATAGCAGACCCTACTCTCCTACACAACCCCCCCCCAAACGCAGGGACATTAAACTAACCTTGACCAGATAAGTCTTCATGTTCTAAGTGGAAGTACCTGGAGAGACCATCTGCATTACCATGGTCAGTCCCTGGGCGGTGCTCCACTGTAAAGTCCATCCCCTGTAGGGAAATGGACCACCTGAGCAGTTTGGGATTTTCACCCTTCATCTGATTAAGCCATAAGAGGGGCTTATGGTCTGTTTGCACCAGGAAGTGAGTTCCAAACAAGTAGGACCTCAACTTCTTTAATGCCCAAACCACAGCAAAGGCCTCCCTCTCAATGGCTGACCAACGTTTTTCTCTTGGGGTTAGCCTCCTGCTAATGAAAGCAATTGGCTGGTCTTGACCATCTTGATTAAGTTGTGAGAGTACAGCTCCCACCCCCAACTCAGAAGCATCTGTCTGAACAATGAACTGTTTGGAGTAGTCAGGACTCTTTAGGATAGGTGCAGAGCACATGGCCTTCTTCAGGTCTTCAAATGCCTTCTGACAGCTAACTGTCCACTGAACCTTTTTTGGCATCTTCTTGGATGTCAAGTCATTTAATGGTGTCACTATAGACCCATAGTTTTTCACAAACTTTCTGTAATACCCAGTCAGGCCCAAGAAGGCTCTGACTTGTGTCTGGGTAACTGGAGGAGCCCAGTCCTGTATGGCCTGGATTTTGCTTTCCAGTGGCTGAACCTGGCCTCCACCTACTAGGTGGCCCAGGTATACAACCTTACTCTGCCCTATCTGGCACTTTGTGGCCTTGATAGTTAGGCCTGCCTTTTGCAGGGCCTCCAAAACTTTCTTCAGGTGGATCAGGTGATCCTCCCAGGTGGAGCTAAAGACAGCAATATCATCCAGATAAGCTGCACAAAAGTCATCCAACCCAGTAAGGACTTGGTTCACCAACCTTTGAAAAGTGGCAGGTGCATTCTTCAAACCAAAGGGCATTACCACAAACTGATAATGTCCACTAGGGGTAGAGAATGCTGTTTTGGCTTTTGACTCCTCAGCTAGTCTGATTTGCCAGTAGCCAGCTGTCAGATCAAATGTGCTCAGAAACTTGGCAGAAGCCAATCTGTCAATGAGCTCATCTGCTCTTGGAATGGGGTGAGCATCTGTCCTAGTGACAGCATTGAGACCCCTGTAATCCACGCAAAACCTCATTTCTCTCTTACCATCTTGGGTATGAGGTTTTGGCACCAGGACTACTGGGCTGGCCCATGGGCTCTCTGATGGCTCAATCACTCCAAGCTCCAACATCTTTTGCACCTCAGGCTTGATGCAATCCCTGACATGATCAGGTTGCCTGTAGATCTTATTCTTGACAGGCAGACTGTCACCAGTGTCCACAACATGGGTACACCAGTCAGTTTGGCTGGGTGTGAGTGAAAACATTTGCCTGTGAGCCTGCAAAACTTGTCTGCAGTCCCTCTGTTGCTGGTCAGTGAGGCTGCCTGCCAAGGCTACTCCATCAACTGAACCATCATCAGGGTTCTGGGAAAGCAGGTCTGGGAGAGGGTCACTCTCTTCCTCCTGTTCCCCATCTGTGGCCATGAGCAAGCTCATGTCCTCCCTGTCTACAAATGCTTTCAAGCGATTCACATGGATTACCCTGTGAGGGCTCCTGGGTGTTCCAAAGTCTACCAAGTAGGTGACTTCCCCTTTCTTCTCAATAATAGGATAGGGTCCACTCCATTTGTCTTGGAGTGCTGCTGGGGCCACTGGCTCCAGTACCCATACCTTCTGTCCTGGTTGGAACTCTACCAGTACAGCCTTTTGGTCATGCCAAGCTTTCTGCAATTCTTGGCTGGCCTCCAGGTTTTTGGATGCTCTTTCCATGTACTCAGCCATCCTGGAGCGGAGACCAAGTACATAGTCCACTATGTCTAGTTTGGGCTTTTTGAGAGGTAACTCCCATCCTTCCTTCACCAAACACAATGGACCTCTCACAGGGTGGCCAAACAAAAGTTCAAAAGGGCTGTAGCCAACCCCCTTCTGTGGGACCTCTCTGTAAGCAAAGAGCAGGCAGGGTAAAAGAATGTCCCATTTCCGCCTGAGCTTCTCTGGTAATCCTTTTATCATGCCTTTAAGGGTCTTGTTAAATCTCTCCACAAGCCCATTGCATTGTGGATGATATGGGGTGGTAAACTTGTAGTTTACCCCACATTCCTTCCACATTGCTTTTAGATAGCTGGACATAAAATTTGTCCCTCTATCTGATAGTACCTCCTTAGGAAAGCCCACTCTTGAGAAAACTGCAATGAGGGCTTTTGCCACCACAGGTGCTGTGGTGGTCCTTAGGGGAATAGCCTCTGGGTACCTGGTGGCATGATCCACTACCACCAGTATGAATCTGTTCCCAGATGCTGTTTGGGGGTCCATTGGACCCACAATATCAATTCCAACTCTCTCAAAGGGGACCCCCACCACAGGTAGTGGTATTAGGGGGGCCTTTGTTGTGCCACCTGACTTACCACTGGCTTGGCAAGTGACACAGGAGCGACAAAACTCCTTGACATCCTCTGACATGTGAGGCCAGTGAAAGTGTGGAACAAGCCTGTCCCACGTCTTGTTCTGGCCTAAGTGTCCTGCAAGGGGAATATCATGGGCCAAGGTAAGGAGGAATCCCCTAAACTGCAGAGGTATCACCAACCTCCTGGTCATGCCAGGCTTGGGGGTTCTAGCCTCTGAGTAAAGGAGTCCCTCATCCCAATACACTGTATGGGTACCTTGGGCATCCCCAGCAGCCTCAGCAGCAGCTTGCTGTCTGAGGGGTTCAAGGGAAGGGCAATCTAATTGAGCCTGCCTCAGGTCTGCCCTTGAGGGTCCCCCTGTCCCCAGAAACTCAACCTGGTCAGGTTCAAGCTCCTCAGAGACAGTCTCCTCTTGGACTGCAGAATCAGTTTCCTCTGAAACCTGATCCTCAACCTGGGGCAAGGTGGAAGGCGAGGCCTTTCCTCTCTTGTCCTTCTCTTGGGTTGTGGCTGGTCTATTGTCTCAAGATCCACCACTGGTTCAGGAAGGCACTTCTTAGCCTGAGCCCTTGTCATGGCAAGGACATGCTCTGAGATCCCTAGCATTTCTGCATGAGTCCTGTACTCCACTTCTGACCATGCTGAGCTTTCAAGGTCATTGCCTAACAGACAGTCTACTGGTAGGTCTGCACTCACCACAACTTTCTTTAGGCCATCAACCCCTCCCCAGGAGAAGTTCACAACTGCCACACTATGGGAGGTAGTGGAGTTGCTTGCATTGGTTACTAGGTAGCTCTCTCCTAGTACAATCTGTCCAGGGTCCACAAAGCCAGGGGTCACCATGGTGACACTAGCACATGTGTCCCTGTAAGCTTGAGCCAGTTTCTCATTTATTAAGGGAGTCTGCCTGTATTTGCCCAGGTTAGTGGGGCTTACTGCAGTGGGCAACTCAATGTCCACATCATACAGGAGAACTGCCTGTGTAGGGACTCTGACTAGGCCAGATCCTACTTCAATACCCAGGGTCAACCCAGCTACACCCTTGGACTGTGTTCCACCACTGCTTACTGTACTTGGGGTTGCAGTTGCTTTAGGAGCTGTAGTGGTGGGAACTGGATTTGCCTTGGTGCACTCACTGCCCCAGTGTGAAACTGATTTGCAGGTATTACACCAAGGTGTCTTTGGACCTTTGTTCTTCTTCTTCTTGTTACCATTTTGGGAACCACCCTCCTTACTATTAGTTTGGGGGCCTGAAGACTTCTGGTCTTTTTCTTTATCTTTCTGATTCTGATTACCACCCTTCTGGTCTGTTTTCTTCTGGTCACCACCTTGGTTCTGGGGTTTCTGCTTAATCCTTGTTCTGACCCATTTGTCTGCCTTCTTTCCCAATTCTTGGGGAGAGGTCAGATCAGAGTCAATAAGGTATTGATGCAACAGCTGGTTTGTACAGTTATTAAGGATCTGTTCTCTCATCATAAGATTGTACAATCCTGTATAGTCTGAAACTTTACTTCCCTGTAACCAACCCTCCAAAGCCTTAGTGGCACACTCCACAAAATCAGTCCAGTCTTGAGTCTGTGCTTTCTGGGTGTCTCTGAACAACAACCTGTATTGCTCAGTGGTTAGGCCATACCCTTCAATGAGAGCACTCTTCAAAACAGAGTAGTTTTTGGCATCCTCAGGTCTAACTGTGAGGAGCCTGTCCCTCCCTTTCTCAGAAAAGGAGTACCACAAAATTGCAGCCCACTGATTCTCAGGAACCTGCTGTACCATGCAGGCTCTCTCAAGAGCAGTCATCCATTTGTGGATGTCATCCCCTTCTTTAAAGGGGGGCACAATTTTGGTCAGGTTTCTATTATCATAGGCCCTGTCTTTTTCTCTTGGAAAATTGCTGCCACCAGTGACATCTAAGCCACTTAATTTCTGCTCTCTTGCCAAGGCAAGTTTAGCTTGAGCTAAGGTAAGCTTAGCTTGACTCAGGGCTACCTCCTCTCTCTCTATCTGGAGTCTGACAGCCCTCATTCTAGCCCTATGCTCAGCTTTCTGAGAAGCACTCATGCCTCTCTCTGATTCTCTGGAGGCACTAGAAAGATGAGAGTCCCCTGAGGGAGATCTCACTCTTCTGTTGCCTGGGAGAATCACGTGTTGGGTTCTGGGGAGGTGCTGGCCCTCTCCATTCCCCAGTAGGTCCAAGTTGGCCTGGCTAAGCCTACCAACTGGAACCTGGCTACCCTGATCCTGTACTTCTAAGTCCTCAACTTCTGAGTCCTCATCCAAGTCATCATCATCCTCCTCTTCAGGGGGATCAACTGCAGGGGGGTTCCCTTCAGTTCCTGTATCTAGGGAAGCTGCTTTTGCCTTCTCTAAGTCATCCTGTTCTAGGAGTTCTACCAGGATTAGGCAGGTGGGGCTTCTGCCCCTTTTTAACCCTCTTGCTTTGCACAAGACAATCAAGTCTCTGCGGGTTAGTTTGTCATATCCAGAAGTTGCCTGGGTAGGGTCAACTGTCACAGGACTAGACCCTGAGGCCTTTCCTGTGTCGGACATGGTTACTAGTGAGGTGTAAGTGGTGCACTTACCTACACTAAGTGTTTTCCTACTGGACCTTGCTAGTGAGTTGTAGTCAGGGGTGTGCTACTCCCTTCAACCTACAACTACTAAGTTCAGTAGAACTTAATATGCTAAGCTTTTGATTTTATATGTACCTAGAGGTACTTGATGTGATCTTTCAATTTGATATAAAGATTGCAATGGTAAAACAACAGCAAGCTCAAATCCGCACCGCTGCTCACCAATGTGAGAAGTTGGCCTGGTAGGGGATGTTTCCAATTCTGGAACCACCTACTACCTGACCAAACAATCCCCTTATGGTGTCTGGTTGTAAGTCAACCTTATTAGACAAGCTATCCTAGTGGTAGCATGGACTAAGCAGCCTAAAGGCTTAACTTAAGAGGTCGTGTTAAGCGAGCTGTTTTACCACATACAATCCTGTAATACCAAATGAAAGGACACCACACAAGTATATATTATAAAAATATATGTGTTTATTACTAAAAACAATCCCCAGTATTCTTTATGAATAAAGGGGCACAAGCGTTAAATCAAAAGCACTGTTTAAACATACAAAGTTGCACAATTATGGATGAGGGCAGGGGGCCACTCAAACCATATACTAAACAAGTGGTATAAGAGAGGCCACTCGAACAGTGGTTAGGCCTAGGGCCTAGGGAATCGCTGGGAGCAGTCAGGACAAGCAATGCTGAAGTCGGGAATGGCCCTCGGGATTCGGGAGATGTGCGGAAAGCGCACGCATGCACCAATGTTAACCAATGGTGCGTAAAAGTCAAATAGTTAAAGTTTAAGGACACTTCCGCTGAACCTAGAGGAACAAAACTTAACACACAGACCCTAGAGGTGTGCACCAGTGTGGGAACACCGGCGGAGCAAAGTTACCTCACCCACAGGAAGTGGGTGCACAGGGTCGAAGTGGCGTCGGGTTTTGACACGCAGGCTCTTGGTGCTTGAAGCTGAAAGGGCTGCAGGCAGGGTGAAGACGAAGTGTCCGGTGGAGTCCAAGGGTGGACTCAAGTTGTAGAGTACCTGAAAGCAGAGGGGACAGAGTCTGGGTCACTCAGCAGTGACCAGGGTGGAACCAGGACGGAACCAGGCAATGTCGGGCGCAATCAGGTGGTCGTCGAGGCGCTTCTCTTCGCTGTCACGTGGGCTCTGGGGCATCTGCGACGTCCAGGAGCAGGTCACGATCTGTCCCACGCAGGCTCTCACCGTCGGTGCAGTCGGCTTCCGGTTTGGAGCAAACAAGCCTTGGTAAGAGCAATCCACGCGGGATTGGAAGATGGCGTCTTACTCGGACCAGGAAGGTCAGAGTCGGGGCTCCCTTTCAGGGGAGCTGGTGTGGATCTGGAGCAACCAGAATCACGAGTCTTCTTTGGTAGTTCGTCGGCACAGGGACCACAAGCCAGCTGGCAAGTGACCGGGCCAACGCGTTGAGCCAAATCGTGCCAAAGGGCCCCACGCAGCACTCGTCGAGTGTGGAGGGCTGAACTTCGGCTCAGGAGTAGCTCAGGGTGGGGGCTTCTCAAACCCCGGTGTACAGCTTCGAGGGTCACTCGTGGGCTGCACGGTCAGCGTCTCGTGGTCACTTCAAGATGGCGTGCCCCACGCTTCCGGTCGCCTCCACGGGTCTCAGCTTTGCAGGGACTGTGGATCGGGCTGTTAGAAGCTGGGCAGGCTTGATCTCGTCGATCTCAGTCGCTCGAGTTCCGGCGGGAACTGCAACTAAGTAGACGTCGAGGGCTGGATGGTGCCTGCTGCTGCAGGGTGGTCACTCCTTGACCACAAGGGAGATTCTTCGGGCTTCCACGTTGAGATGGAGGGCGAAGGGTCCAGAATATCGTTTCAAATGTTTCTTCCAGGAAATCTGATGTGCATTGGCACTGCTCCCACTCTTATTCGAATCTGGTGGGCGTGATTACCTGCTAGGTCCCCTCCTATGGGTGGGACCCAGGAAGTGGGTGGATACACCCCCTTCCTTTGATCCAGGCCGCCCTGGCACGAGGGCTGGAGTGCCCCAGAACCGGTTTGGCCGGATTATGCAAGGGGCAGCCTTGTGCGCCCCAGGCAGTGTCTGGTTTCTTTCAAACCTCCCTGCTACAATACACTATCTCCTGTCTGGAGGGCGGTGACACCCTCCTGTGACAGGAAACCCTTTGTCCAGGACCCCCTTGACTGGGTTTCGGTCAGCTCCAGGGGTCCAGACATTTGTCTGTGGCAGAGGCATCCATTTTGTGGATCTTAAGGCCTTTGGAGAAATCAACCGCATTAAAGTGAAGTAACATGTCTTACCCCTCTAGAGGGGTGGAATGCCATCCCCGTCGCCAGAACTGGCGAGGGGATGGTATTCCAAAGCGTATGACACCTTACACGACATGTTTTGATAAAGCCAAACCAGAGTTGCTAAATAACCGCGAGGATTATAAGGCACTTAATAGTATATGGTATGGCATTATCCTGAAACAGCTTAGGGATTTGTTCCCGACGGCTGCAGACAGGCTCAGCTCATGCTAGAGCTCCATCTCACATAAAAACCAAGCACCCAGCCTCCAGGATTGGTGAGGCCTGTCTATAGGAGTGGCTCACAGGTTTACATGTGTCCAGATATAGGTTTAGACATAGGTATACTATATCTAAGCAAGGGGTGTGTACACCACCTTACCCCAGCTGAGTGATCAGCCAGTTGTGTCAATTTAAGAACCAGCCAGGGGTGGCAAAAGATATGCTGCAGCCCCTGGTAGGCCTTAGTGGCTCCTGTGCCCTGTGCACCTATAGTGCATTCTACAGGGGCTGACAAGGAGTCCATTTCCAATTGGTATGTGCCTATAGCACATGTGTCATTAATTTAGTGAGAGAACAGCAGGCTGGGGGTCTGATCAGCAGGCCCACAGCCTCAGTAGTCGAAAACCAGTGAAGCAAAAAGCAAAAATTTGGGGTGACCATAGGATAGCAGACCCTACTCTCCTACACAACAGTTGTCTGTTTTGTAATGCCCCACCTGTTTACAGGCATAACAATAAGGCTTTTTCTCAGTTGAAGAAGTGTCTTGGGACCCACCCCCATTCTTGGAGTTTTGGGGCCCTGGGGAAGTCTTTTCTTTATTTTTATCCCCACCCTTATCTTGAGGCTTGGTAGACTCCTTCTTCTGGTTACTGTCCTGATTCTTAGGCCTAATCCTGGTTCTGACCCATTTGTCTGCCTTCTTTCCCAATTCGTGGGGAGAGGTCAGATCAGAGTCTACCAGGTGCTGGTGTAAGAGCTGGTTCTGACAATTACTTAGGATCTGCTCCCTCATAATCAAATTATACAATCCTGTAAAGTCATGTACTTTGCTGCCATGTAGCCAACCCTCCAGAGCCTTAGTAGCACAATCAACAAAATCAGTCCAGTCCTGAGTCTGTGTCTTCTGGGTGTCTCTGAACTTCAACCTGTACTGTTCAGTGGTTAAGCCAAACCCATCTATCAGAACACTCTTCAGGACTTTGTAATTGTTTGCATCCTCATGTCTAACAGTGAGGAGCTTATCTCTCCCTTTCTCTGAAAAGGAGTACCATAAGATTGCTGCCCACTGTTCCTCAGGAACCTGCTGTACCATGCAGGCTCTCTCAAGAGCAGTCATCCATTTGTGGATGTCATCCCCTTCTTTGAAGGGGGGCACAATCTTTGTCAGGTTTCTACTATCATAGGACCTGGGTTTCTCTTTAGGAATATTGCTGCCACCAGTGGCATCTAAGCCACACAATTTCTGCTCTCTTGCCAAGGCAAGTTTAGCTTGAGCTAAGGTAAGCTTAGCTTGACTCAGGGCTACCTCCTCTCTCTCTATCTGGAGTCTGACAGCCCTCATTCTAGCCCTATGCTCAGCTTTCTGAGAAGCACTCATGCCTCTCTCTGATTCTCTGGAGGCACTAGAAAGATGAGAGTCCCCTGAGGGAGATCTCACTCTTCTGTTGCCTGGGAGAATCACATGTTGGGTTCTGGGGAGGTGCTGGCCCTCTCCATTTCCCAGTAGGTCCAAGTTGGCCTGGCTAAGCCTACCAACTGGAACCTGGCTACCCTGATCCTGTACTTGTGAGTCCCCACCATCTGAGTCCTCATCCAAGTCATCATCATCCTCCTCTTCAAGGGGATCAACTGCAGGGGGGTTCCCTCCAGTTCCTGTATCTAGGGAAGCTGCTTTTGCCTTCTCTAAGTCATCCTGTTCTAGGATTTCTACCAGGATTAGGCAGGTGGGGCTTCTGCCCCTTTTTAACCCTCTTGCTTTGCACAAGGCAATCAAGTCTCTGCGGGTTAGTTTGTCATATCCAGAAGTTGCCTGGGTAGGGTCAACTGTCACAGGACTAGACCCTGAGGCCTTTCCTGTGTCAGACATGGTTACTAGTGAGGTGTAAGTGGTGCACTTACCTACACTAAGTGTTTTCCTACTGGACCTTGCTAGTGAGTTGTAGTCAGGGGTGTGCTACTCCCTTCAACCTACAACTACTAAGTTCAGTAGAACTTAATATGCTAAGCTTTTGATTTTATATGTACCTAGAGGTACTTGATGTGATCTTTCAATTTGATATAAAGATTGCAATGGTAAAACAACAGCAAGCTCAAATCCGCACCGCTGCTCACCAATGTGAGAAGTTGGCCTGGTAGGGGATGTTTCCAATTCTGGAACCACCTACTACCTGACCAAACAATCCCCTTATGGTGTCTGGTTGTAAGTCAACCTTATTAGACAAGCTATCCTAGGGGTAGCATGGACTAAGCAGCCTAAAGGCTTAACTTAAGAGGTCGTGTTAAGCGAGCTGTTTTACCACATACAATCCTGTAATACCAAATGAAAGGACACCACACAAGTATATATTATAAAAATATATGTGTTTATTACTAAAAACAATCCCCAGTATTCTTTATGAATAAAGGGGCACAAGCGTTAAATCAAAAGCACTGTTTAAACATACAAAGTTGCACAATTATGGATGAGGGCAGGGGGCCACTCAAACCATATACTAAACAAGTGGTATAAGAGAGGCCACTCGAACAGTGGTTAGGCCTAGGGCCTAGGGAATCGCTGGGAGCAGTCAGGACAAGCAATGCTGAAGTCGGGAATGGCCCTCGGGATTCGGGAGATGTGCGGAAAGCGCACGCATGCACCAATGTTAACCAATGGTGCGTAAAAGTCAAATAGTTAAAGTTTAAGGACACTTCCGCTGAACCTAGAGGAACAAAACTTAACACACAGACCCTAGAGGTGTGCACCAGTGTGGGAACACCGGCGGAGCAAAGTTACCTCACCCACAGGAAGTGGGTGCACAGGGTCGAAGTGGCGTCGGGTTTTGACACGCAGGCTCTTGGTGCTTGAAGCTGAAAGGGCTGCAGGCAGGGTGAAGACGAAGTGTCCGGTGGAGTCCAAGGGTGGACTCAAGTTGTAGAGTACCTGAAAGCAGAGGGGACAGAGTCTGGGTCACTCAGCAGTGACCAGGGTGGAACCAGGACGGAACCAGGCAATGTCGGGCGCAATCAGGTGGTCGTCGAGGCGCTTCTCTTCGCTGTCACGTGGGCTCTGGGGCATCTGCGATGTCCAGGAGCAGGTCACGATCTGTCCCACGCAGGCTCTCACCGTCGGTGCAGTCGGCTTCCGGTTTGGAGCAAACAAGCCTTGGTAAGAGCAATCCACGCGGGATTGGAAGATGGCGTCTCACTCGGACCAGGAAGGTCAGAGTCGGGGCTCCCTTTCAGGGGAGCTGGTGTGGATCTGGAGCAACCAGAATCACGAGTCTTCTTTTGTAGTTCGTCGGCACAGGGACCACAAGCCAGCTGGCAAGTGACCGGGCCAACGCGTTGAGCCAAATCGTGCCAAAGGGCCCCACGCAGCACTCGTCGAGTGTGGAGGGCTGAACTTCGGCTCAGGAGTAGCTCAGGGTGGGGGCTTCTCAAACCCCGGTGTACAGCTTCGAGGGTCACTCGTGGGCTGCACGGTCAGCGTCTCGTGGTCACTTCAAGATGGCGTGCCCCACGCTTCCGGTCGCCTCCACGGGTCTCAGCTTTGCATGGACTGTGGATCGGGCTGTTAGAAGCTGGGCAGGCTTGATCTCGTCGATCTCAGTCGCTCGAGTTCCGGCGGGAACTGCAACTAAGTAGACGTCGAGGGCTGGATGGTGCCTGCTGCTGCAGGGTGGTCACTCCTTGACCACAAGGGAGATTCTTCGGGCTTCCACGTTGAGATGGAGGGCGAAGGGTCCAGAATATCGTTTCAAATGTTTCTTCCAGGAAATCTGATGTGCATTGGCACTGCTCCCACTCTTATTCGAATCTGGTGGGCGTGATTACCTGCTAGGTCCCCTCCTATGGGTGGGACCCAGGAAGTGGGTGGATACACCCCCTTCCTTTGATCCAGGCCGCCCTGGCACGAGGGCTGGAGTGCCCCAGAACCGGTTTGGCCGGATTATGCAAGGGGCAGCCTTGTGCGCCCCAGGCAGTGTCTGGTTTCTTTCAAACCTCCCTGCTACAATACACTATCTCCTGTCTGGAGGGCGGTGACGCCCTCCTGTGACAGGAAACCCTTTGTCCAGGACCCCCTTGACTGGGTTTCGGTCAGCTCCAGGGGTCCAGACATTTGTCTGTGGCAGAGGCATCCATTTTGTGGATCTTAAGGCCTTTGGAGAAATCAACCGCATTAAAGTGAAGTAACATGTCTTACCCCTCTAGAGGGGTGGAATGCCATCCCCGTCGCCAGAACTGGCGAGGGGATGGTATTCCAAAGCGTATGACACCTTACACGACATGTTTTGATAAAGCCAAACCAGAGTTGCTAAATAACCGCGAGGATTATAAGGCACTTAATAGTATATGGTATGGCATTATCCTGAAACAGCTTAGGGATTTGTTCCCGACGGCTGCAGACAGGCTCAGCTCATGCTAGAGCTCCATCTCACATAAAAACCATGCACCCAGCCTCCAGGATTGGTGAGGCCTGTCTATAGGAGTGGCTCACAGGTTTACATGTGTCCAGATATAGGTTTAGACATAGGTATACTATATCTAAGCAAGGGGTGTGTACACCACCTTACCCCAGCTGAGTGATCAGCCAGTTGTGTCAATTTAAGGACCAGCCAGGGGTGGCAAAAGATATGCTGCAGCCCCTGGTAGGCCTTAGTGGCTCCTGTGCCCTGTGCACCTATAGTGCATTCTACAGGGGCTGACAAGGAGTCCATTTCCAATTGGTATGTACCTAGGGTACATGGAATCCATTTTACAGAGAGAGCAGATGGCCTGGGGCCCTGATTAGCAGGGAACCAGGTCAACTAAGTCAAAAAAACCAGCTAAACACAGGCAAAAAATCTGGGGTAACCATAGTCAGGTAGCCACCTTCCTACACTGACCAAACAATCCCCTTATGGTGTCTGGTTGTAAGTCAACCTTATTAGACAAGCTATCCTAGGGGTAGCATGGACTAAGCAGCCTAAAGGCTTAACTTAAGAGGTCGTGTTAAGCGAGCTGTTTTACCACATACAATCCTGTAATACCAAATGAAAGGACACCACACAAGTATATATTATAAAAATATATGTGTTTATTACTAAAAACAATCCCCAGTATTCTTTATGAATAAAGGGGCACAAGCGTTAAATCAAAAGCACTGTTTAAACATACAAAGTTGCACAATTATGGATGAGGGCAGGGGGCCACTCAAACCATATACTAAACAAGTGGTATAAGAGAGGCCAATCGAACAGTGGTTAGGCCTAGGGCCTAGGGAATCGCTGGGAGCAGTCAGGACAAGCAATGCTGAAGTCGGGAATGGCCCTCGGGATTCGGGAGATGTGCGGAAAGCGCACGCATGCACCAATGTTAACCAATGGTGCGTAAAAGTCAAATAGTTAAAGTTTAAGGACACTTCCGCTGAACCTAGAGGAACAAAACTTAACACACAGACCCTAGAGGTGTGCACCAGTGTGGGAACACCGGCGGAGCAAAGTTACCTCACCCACAGGAAGTGGGTGCACAGGGTCGAAGTGGCGTCGGGTTTTGACACGCAGGCTCTTGGTGCTTGAAGCTGAAAGGGCTGCAGGCAGGGTGAAGACGAAGTGTCCGGTGGAGTCCAAGAGTGGACTCAAGTTGTAGAGTACCTGAAAGCAGAGGGGACAGAGTCTGGGTCACTCAGCAGTGACCAGGGTGGAACCAGGACGGAACCAGGCAATGTCGGGCGCAATCAGGTGGTCGTCGAGGAGCTTCTCTCCGCTGTCACGTGGGCTCTGGGGCATCTGCGACGTCCAGGAGCAGGTCACGATCTGTCCCACGCAGGCTCTCACCGTCGGTGCAGTCGGCTTCAGGTTTGGAGCAAACAAGCCTTGGTAAGAGCAATCCACGCAGGATCGGAAGATTGCTTCTCACTCGGACCAGGAAGGTCAGAGTCGGGGCTCCTTTTCAGGGGAGCTGGTGTGGATCTGGAGCAACCAGATTCACGAGTCTTCTTCGGTAGTTCGTCGGCACAGGGACCACAAGCCAGCTGGCAAGTGACCGGGCCAACGCGTTGAGCCAAATCGTGCCAAAGGGCCCCACGCAGCACTCGTCGAGTGTGGAGGGCTGAACTTCGGCTCAGGAGTAGCTCAGGGTGGGGGCTTCTCAAACCCCGGTGTACAGCTTCGAGGGTCACTCGTGGGCTGCACGGTCAGCGTCTCGTGGTCACTTCAAGATGGCGTGCCCCACGCTTCCGGTCGCCTCCACGGGTCTCAGCTTTGCATGGACTGTGGATCGGGCTGTTAGAAGCTGGGCAGGCTTGATCTCGTCGATCTCAGTCGCTCGAGTTCCGGCGGGAACTGCAACTAAGTAGACGTCGAGGGCTGGATGGTGCCTGCTGCTGCAGGGTGGTCACTCCTTGACCACAAGGGAGATTCTTCGGGCTTCCACGTTGAGATGGAGGGCGAAGGGTCCAGAATATCGTTTCAAATGTTTCTTCCAGGAAAATCTGATGTGCATTGGCACTGCTCCCACTCTTATTCGAATCTGGTGGGCGTGATTACCTGCTAGGTCCCCTCCTATGGGTGGGACCCAGGAAGTGGGTGGATACACCCCCTTCCTTTGATCCAGGCCGCCCTGGCACGAGGGCTGGAGTGCCCCAGAACCGGTTTGGCCGGATTATGCAAGGGGCAGCCTTGTGCGCCCCAGGCAGTGTCTGGTTTCTTTCAAACCTCCCTGCTACAATACACTATCTCCTGTCTGGAGGGCGGTGACACCCTCCTGTGACAGGAAACCCTTTGTCCAGGACCCCCTTGACTGGGTTTCGGTCAGCTCCAGGGGTCCAGACATTTGTCTGTGGCAGAGGCATCCATTTTGTGGATCTTAAGGCCTTTGGAGAAATCAACCGCATTAAAGTGAAGTAACATGTCTTACCCCTCTAGAGGGGTGGAATGCCATCCCCGTCGCCAGAACTGGCGAGGGGATGGTATTCCAAAGCGTATGACACCTTACACGACATGTTTTGATAAAGCCAAACCAGAGTTGCTAAATAACCGCGAGGATTATAAGGCACTTAATAGTATATGGTATGGCATTATCCTGAAACAGCTTAGGGATTTGTTCCCGACGGCTGCAGACAGGCTCAGCTCATGCTAGAGCTCCATCTCACATAAAAACCATGCACCCAGCCTCCAGGATTGGTGAGGCCTGTCTATAGGAGTGGCTCACAGGTTTACATGTGTCCAGATATAGGTTTAGACATAGGTATACTATATCTAAGCAAGGGGTGTGTACACCACCTTACCCCAGCTGAGTGATCAGCCAGTTGTGTCAATTTAAGAACCAGCCAGGGGTGGCAAAAGATATGCTGCAGCCCCTGGTAGGCCTTAGTGGCTCCTGTGCCCTGTGCACCTATAGTGCATTCTACAGGGGCTGACAAGGAGTCCATTTCCAATTGGTATGTACCTAGGGTACATGGAATCCATTTTACAGAGAGAGCAGATGGCCTGGGGCCCTGATTAGCAGGGAACCAGGTCAACTAAGTCAAAAAACCAGCTAAACACAGGCAAAAAATCTGGGGTAACCATAGTCAGGTAGCCACCTTCCTACATAACCCCCCCCCAAACGAAAGGAGATAAGGCTATCCTTGGCCAGGTAAGCCTATATTGCCTGAGTGGCCATATAAGGAAGTACCTGCACTAGCATGGGTACCCCCTGTCTCATGGTCCACTAAGCAGTCCCTCACCCTTTGGGTATTAGAGGGTCTCCACCATAGGGAATCACTACCTTGGGTGTGTTTATGCAAAGTTAAAGGCTGGTTTGGATATGGAGTATTGAAGTGAGGCTCTACTAATTTAGGGCTTAGCTTCCTCCAATTATCTTCCACCATGTGTGCCTTTCTATCTTTAACTGAGTTGCACTGTGCTCTCAGGGTCAACCTCTGGCTACCTAAAGCTGGAGGCTGGGTCCCTCTGTTTGGCTTGCTGGAGGGACAGTTCAGGTTTGGGCCCTTTGGGTCCCAGGTTTGGCTGTGCCCAACAGAATCCATCTGGGGGAGGTCCCTAACTGTTTTTAAGGGGGCTCCCTCAGGAGTTTTTAAAGTTTTCACCTTACTAGGGCTACTAGTTTTGGTGCACCTAATCTTTTGATGGGGGTGCTTTATTTGACAGGGGGCCCTCTGGGTCTCACTGTCCTTCTTGTCCTCTGCAGCCCTGGGCTGGCTAAGGCAAGGGAGAGAGGGGCAGGTTACCTGCTCCAGACTGGGTCCCACCTGAGAAGGGTCCACTGACATCAGAGGTTCTGTCAGGCTAGGCCCAACCACCTCTGGGGCAGTTCCTTCAGCAGGGGTAAGATCAGTTCCCTGAGGAGGCTGATCCTGTCCTAAAGTCTGGTGAGGGGGAGATTTCTCTTCCTCCTCCATGCTCTCAGTTTGTGTGGAGTTATCCATCATTTCAGGTTTCACAACACACGTGTCAGTTTGAGTTTGGGCTGTGGCCATCACAGCCCCACCAACCTTTTCAGGAGGAGACTCAGTTTGGGTTTCTGCTGTTATCATAACAGCTTTGCTATTCTGTTCAGGAAGAGCTTTTGCTAAAGATGGGGCAGGGAGTATCTCCGCCCTACCAACCTTTTCAGGAAGGACATCTTGAATTGGGGCTGTAGCCATTACAGCCCCACTAACCTTTCCATTGGAATTTACCATCCTAGAATGGATTTCCTGTTCAACCCCAGCCCAGGCTGAGATTTCTAAATCATTACCCAGTAGACAGTCTACAGGCAAGTTTGGGGACACTGCCACTCTCTTTGGGCCAGTGACACCTCCCCAGCTGAGACTTACTACTGCCATGGGATGATTTGTTTGGATGCCATCAATGTTTATTACCTGGTATGTGGCACCAGGTAAAAGTTGCTTAGAGGGGACTATGCCATCAGCCACCATGGTGATGCTAGCCCCTGTGTCTCTAAAAGCTTCAACTCTTAAACCATTGATGATGGGTTCTTGTCTATACTTGCTCAAAGTATTTGGGCAAGCAGAGAAGTTGGCAAACCCCATGCCAGCCTCATAAACAAGATCATTGGGTGATGGGGACCTGGATAGGCCAGGGTCCACCTGATTTCCAAAAGTAAACCCACCCAGATTCCTGGGTGTGCTTCCACTTCCTGGGGGATTACTGCTGACAGTAACAGGAGGTGTTGAAGCTGGCTTTGGAGGTATATTTTCTTTATTGTTATTCTTGGGACAACAGCTGTCTGTTTTGTAATGCCCCACCTGTTTACAGGGATAACAATAGGGTTTTTTCTCAGTTGAAGAAGTGTCTTGGGACCCACCCCCATCCTTGGAGTTTTGGGGCCCTGGGGAAGTCTTTTCTTTACTTTTATCCCCACCCTTATCTTGAGGCTTGGTAGACTCCTTCTTCTGGTTACTGTCCTGATTCTTAGGCCTAATCCTGGTTCTGACCCATTTGTCTGCCTTCTTTCCCAATTCTTGGGGAGAGGTCAGATCAGAGTCTACCAGGTGCTGGTGTAAGAGCTGGTTCTGACAATTACTTAGGATCTGCTCCCTCATAATCAAATTATACAATCCTGTAAAGTCATGTACTTTGCTGCCATGTAGCCAACCCTCCAGAGCCTTAGTAGCACAATCTACAAAATCAGTCCAGTCCTGAGTCTGTGTCTTCTGGGTGTCTCTGAACTTGAACCTGTACTGTTCAGTGGTTAAGCCAAACCCATCTATCAGAACACTCTTCAGGACTTTGTAATTGTTTGCATCCTCATGTCTGACAGTGAGGAGCTTGTCCCTCCCTTTCTCTGAAAAGGAGTACCATAAGATTGCTGCCCACTGTTCCTCAGGAACCTGCTGTACCATGCAGGCTCTCTCAAGAGCAGTCATCCATTTGTGGATGTCATCCCCTTCTTTGAAGGGGGGCACAATCTTTGTCAGGTTTCTACTATCATAGGACCTGGGTTTCTCTTTAGGAATATTGCTGCCACCAGTGGCATCTAAGCCACACAATTTCTGCTCTCTTGCCAAGGCAAGTCTAGCTTGAGCCAAGGCTACCTCCTCCCTCTCTATCTGGAGTTTGACAGCCCTCATTCTGGCCCTATGCTCTAACTTTTGAGAAGCATTCATGCCTCTCTGTGATTCCCTGGAGGCACTAGAAAGATGAGAGTCCCCTGAGGGAGATCTCACTCTTCTGTTGCCTGGGGGAATCATATGTTGGGTTCTGGGGAGGTGCTGGCCCTCTCCATTCCCCAGTAGGTCCAAGTTGGCCTGGCTAAGCCTACCAACTGGAACCTGGCTACCCTGATCCTGTACTTCTAAGTCCTCAACATCTGAGTCCTCATCCAAGTCATCATCATCCTCCTCTTCAGGGGGATCAACTGCAGGGGGGTTCCCTCCAGTTCCTGTATCTAGGGAAGCTGCTTTTGCCTTCTCTAAGTCATCCTGTTCTAGGATTTCTACCAGGATTAGGCAGGTGGGGCTTCTGCCCCTTTTTAACCCTCTTGCTTTGCACAAGGCAATCAAGTCTCTGCGGGTTAGTTTGTCATATCCAAAAGTTGCCTGGGTAGGGTCAACTGTCACAGGACTAGACCCTGAGGCCTTTCCTGTGTCAGACATGGTTACTAGTGAGGTGTAAGTGGTGCACTTACCTACACTAAGTGTTTTCCTACTGGACCTTGCTAGTGAGTTGTAGTCAGGGGTGTGCTACTCCCTTCAACCTACAACTACTAAGTTCAGTAGAACTTAATATGCTAAGCTTTTGATTTTATATGTACCTAGAGGTACTTGATGTGATCTTTCAATTTGATATAAAGATTGCAATGGTAAAACAACAGCAAGCTCAAATCCGCACCGCTGCTCACCAATGTGAGAAGTTGGCCTGGTAGGGGATGTTTCCAATTCTGGAACCACCTACTACCTGACCAAACAATCCCCTTATGGTGTCTGGTTGTAAGTCAACCTTATTAGACAAGCTATCCTAGTGGTAGCATGGACTAAGCAGCCTAAAGGCTTAACTTAAGAGGTCGTGTTAAGCGAGCTGTTTTACCACATACAATCCTGTAATACCAAATGAAAGGACACCACACAAGTATATATTATAAAAATATATGTGTTTATTACTAAAAACAATCCCCAGTATTCTTTATGAATAAAGGGGCACAAGCGTTAAATCAAAAGCACTGTTTAAACATACAAAGTTGCACAATTATGGATGAGGGCAGGGGGCCACTCAAACCATATACTAAACAAGTGGTATAAGAGAGGCCACTCGAACAGTGGTTAGGCCTAGGGCCTAGGGAATCGCTGGGAGCAGTCAGGACAAGCAATGCTGAAGTCGGGAATGGCCCTCGGGATTCGGGAGATGTGCGGAAAGCGCACGCATGCACCAATGTTAACCAATGGTGCGTAAAAGTCAAATAGTTAAAGTTTAAGGACACTTCCGCTGAACCTAGAGGAACAAAACTTAACACACAGACCCTAGAGGTGTGCACCAGTGTGGGAACACCGGCGGAGCAAAGTTACCTCACCCACAGGAAGTGGGTGCACAGGGTCGAAGTGGCGTCGGGTTTTGACACGCAGGCTCTTGGTGCTTGAAGCTGAAAGGGCTGCAGGCAGGGTGAAGACGAAGTGTCCGGTGGAGTCCAAGAGTGGACTCAAGTTGTAGAGTACCTGAAAGCAGAGGGGACAGAGTCTGGGTCACTCAGCAGTGACCAGGGTGGAACCAGGACGGAACCAGGCAATGTCGGGCGCAATCAGGTGGTCGTCGAGGCGCTTCTCTTCGCTGTCACGTGGGCTCTGGGGCATCTGCGACGTCCAGGAGCAGGTCACGATCTGTCCCACGCAGGCTCTCACCGTCGGTGCAGTCGGCTTCCGGTTTGGAGCAAACAAGCCTTGGTAAGAGCAATCCACGCGGGATTGGAAGATGGCGTCTCACTCGGACCAGGAAGGTCAGAGTCGGGGCTCCCTTTCAGGGGAGCTGGTGTGGATCTGGAGCAACCAGAATCACGAGTCTTCTTTTGTAGTTCGTCGGCACAGGGACCACAAGCCAGCTGGCAAGTGACCGGGCCAACGCGTTGAGCCAAATCGTGCCAAAGGGCCCCACGCAGCACTCGTCGAGTGTGGAGGGCTGAACTTCGGCTCAGGAGTAGCTCAGGGTGGGGGCTTCTCAAACCCCGGTGTACAGCTTCGAGGGTCACTCGTGGGCTGCACGGTCAGCGTCTCGTGGTCACTTCAAGATGGCGTGCCCCACGCTTCCGGTCGCCTCCACGGGTCTCAGCTTTGCATGGACTGTGGATCGGGCTGTTAGAAGCTGGGCAGGCTTGATCTCGTCGATCTCAGTCGCTCGAGTTCCGGCGGGAACTGCAACTAAGTAGACGTCGAGGGCTGGATGGTGCCTGCTGCTGCAGGGTGGTCACTCCTTGACCACAAGGGAGATTCTTCGGGCTTCCACGTTGAGATGGAGGGCGAAGGGTCCAGAATATCGTTTCAAATGTTTCTTCCAGGAAATCTGATGTGCATTGGCACTGCTCCCACTCTTATTCGAATCTGGTGGGCGTGATTACCTGCTAGGTCCCCTCCTATGGGTGGGACCCAGGAAGTGGGTGGATACACCCCCTTCCTTTGATCCAGGCCGCCCTGGCACGAGGGCTGGAGTGCCCCAGAACCGGTTTGGCCGGATTATGCAAGGGGCAGCCTTGTGCGCCCCAGGCAGTGTCTGGTTTCTTTCAAACCTCCCTGCTACAATACACTATCTCCTGTCTGGAGGGCGGTGACACCCTCCTGTGACAGGAAACCCTTTGTCCAGGACCCCCTTGACTGGGTTTCGGTCAGCTCCAGGGGTCCAGACATTTGTCTGTGGCAGAGGCATCCATTTTGTGGATCTTAAGGCCTTTGGAGAAATCAACCGCATTAAAGTGAAGTAACATGTCTTACCCCTCTAGAGGGGTGGAATGCCATCCCCGTCGCCAGAACTGGCGAGGGGATGGTATTCCAAAGCGTATGACACCTTACACGACATGTTTTGATAAAGCCAAACCAGAGTTGCTAAATAACCGCGAGGATTATAAGGCACTTAATAGTATATGGTATGGCATTATCCTGAAACAGCTTAGGGATTTGTTCCCGACGGCTGCAGACAGGCTCAGCTCATGCTAGAGCTCCATCTCACATAAAAACCATGCACCCAGCCTCCAGGATTGGTGAGGCCTGTCTATAGGAGTGGCTCACAGGTTTACATGTGTCCAGATATAGGTTTAGACATAGGTATACTATATCTAAGCAAGGGGTGTGTACACCACCTTACCCCAGCTGAGTGATCAGCCAGTTGTGTCAATTTAAGAACCAGCCAGGGGTGGCAAAAGATATGCTGCAGCCCCTGGTAGGCCTTAGTGGCTCCTGTGCCCTGTGCACCTATAGTGCATTCTACAGGGGCTGACAAGGAGTCCATTTCCAATTGGTATGTACCTAGGGTACATGGAATCCATTTTACAGAGAGAGCAGATGGCCTGGGGCCCTGATTAGCAGGGAACCAGGTCAACTAAGTCAAAAAACCAGCTAAACACAGGCAAAAAATCTGGGGTAACCATAGTCAGGTAGCCACCTTCCTACAAACAGGCTTAGCGACGTCACTGCCCTTTAAAGAAGGGTAACAAGGACGTCAGGGCATGACTGAGCCTAATGAACAGTGCCTATGCTTTCCTTTGTACCTGACAAATATATAACAGGCTTAGCGACGTCACTGCCCTTTCAAGACCGGTAACAAGGAAGTCAGGGCATGACGGAGCCTAATGAAAACTGCCCTGTGCTTTCCTTTGTACCTGACGAATATATAACAGGTTTAGCAACGTCACTGCCCTTTAAAGAAGGGTAACAAGGACGTCAGGGCATGACTGAGCCTAATGAACAGTGGCCTGTGCTTTCCTTTGTACCTGACGAGTATATAACAGGTTTAGCGACGTCACTGCCTTTAAAAGAAGGGTCCCAAGGACGTCAGGGCATGACTGAGACTAATGAACAGTGCCCCGTGCTTTCCTTTGTACATGATGAATATATAACAGGTTTATAGACGTCACTGCCCTTTCAAGAAGGGTAACAAGGACGTCAGAGCATGACTGAGCCTAATGAACAGTGCCCTGTGCTTTCCTTTGTACCTGACGAGTATATAACAGGCTTAGCGACGTCACTGCCCTTTAAAGAAGGGTAACAAGGACGCCAGGGCAGGACTGAGCCTAATGAACAGTGCCCTGCGCTTTCCTTTGGTGCCTGATGAATATATAGCAGGCTTAGCGACGTCACTGCCATTTAAAGAAGGGTAACAAGGACGTCAGGGCATGACTGAGCCTAATGACTAGTGCCCTGTACTTTCCTTTGTACCTGATGAATATAAAACAGGCTTAGCGACGTCACTGCCCTTTAAAGAACGGTAACAAGGACGTCAGAGCATGACTGAGCCTAATGAACAGTGCCCTGTGCTTTCCTTTGTACCTGACGAATATATAACAGGCTTAGAGACGTCACTGTCCTTTCAAGAAGGGTAACAAGGACGTCAGAGCATGACTGAGCATAATGAACAGTGCCCTGTGCTTTCCTTTGTACCTGACGAATATATAACAGGCTTAGAGACGTCACTGTCCTTTCAAGAAGGGTAACAAGGACATCAGGGCATGACTGAGCCTAATGAACAGTGCCTTGTGCTTTCCTTTGTACCTGACGAATATATAACAGGTTTAGAGACATCTCTGCCCTTTAAAGAAGGTTAACAAGGACGTCAGGGCATGTCTGAGCCTAATGAACAGCGCTCTGTGCTTTCCTTTGTACCTGTCGAATATATAACAGGTTTAGAGACGTCACTGCCCTTTAAAGAAGTTTAACAAGGACGTCAGGGCATGACTGAGCCTAATGAGCAGTGCCTTGTGCTTTCCTTTGTACCTGACGAATATATAACAGGTTTAGCGACGTCACTGCCCTTTAAAGAAGGGTAACAAGGACGTCAGGCATGACTGAGCCTAATGAACAGTGCCTTGTGCTTTCCTTTGTACCTGACGAATATATAACAGGTTTAGAGACATCTCTGCCCTTTAAAGAAGGTTAACAAGGACGTCAGGGCATGTCTGAGCCTAATGAACAGCGCTCTGTGCTTTCCTTTGTACCTGTCGAATATATAACAGGTTTAGAGACGTCACTGCCCTTTAAAGAAGTTTAACAAGGACGTCAGGGCATGACTGAGCCTAATGAGCAGTGCCTTGTGCTTTCCTTTGTACCTGACGAATATATAACAGGTTTAGCGACGTCACTGCCCTTTAAAGAAGGGTAACAAGGACGTCAGGCATGACTGAGCCTAATGAACAGTGCCCCGTGCTTTCCTTTGTACCTGACGAATATATATTAGGTTTAGCGACGTCACTGCCCTTTAAAGAAGGGTAACAAGAACGTCAGGACATGACTGAGCCTAATGAACAGTGCCCTGTGCTTTCCTTTGTACCTGACGAATATATAACAAGCTTAGTGATGTCACTGCCCTTTAAAGAAGGGTAACAAGGACGTCAGAGCATGACTGAGCCTAATGAACAGTGCCCCGTGTTTTCCTTTGTACCTGACGAATATATCACAGTCTTAGCGACGTCACTGCCCTTTAAAGAAGGGTAACAAGGACGTCAGAGCATGACTGAGCCTAATGAACAGTGCCCTGTGCTTTCCTTTGTACCTGACGAATATATAACAAGCTTAGTGATGTCACTGCCCTTTAAAGAAGGGTAACAAGGACGTCAGAGCATGACTGAGCCTAATGAACAGTGCCCTGTGCTTTCCTTTGTACCTGACGAATATATAACAAGTCTAACGACGTCACTGTCCTTTAAGAAGGCTAACAAGGACGTCAGGGCATGACTGAGCCTAATGAACAGTGCCCCGTGCTTTCCTTTGTACCTGACGAATATATAACAAGTCTAACGACGTCACTGTCCTTTAAAGAAGGGTAAGAAGAACGTCAGGGCATGACTGAGCCTAATGAACAGTGCCCTGTGCTTTCCTTTGTACCTGACGAATATATAACAGGCTTAGCGATGACACTGTCCTTTCAAGAAAGGTAACAAGGACGTCAGGGCATGACTGAGCCTAATGAACAGTGCCCTATGCTTTCCTTTGTACCTGACGAGAATATAACAGGCTTAGCGACGTCACTGTCCTTTCAAGAAGCGTAGCAAGGATGTCAGAGCATGACTGAGCCTTATGAACAGTGCCCCGTGCTATTTTTTGTACCTGACGAATATATAACAGGCTTAGCGACGTCACTGCCCTTTAAAGAAGGGTGACAAGGACGTCGGGGCATGACTGAGCCTAATGAACAGTGCCCTGTGCTTTCCTTTGATGCCTGACGAATATATAACAGGCTTAGCGACGTCACTGCCCTTTAAAGAAGGGTAGTAAGGAGGTTAGGGCATGACTGAGCCTAATGAACAGTGCCCTGTGCTTTCCGTTGTACCAGACGAATATATAACAGGCTTAGCGACGTCACTGCCCTTTCAAGAAGGGTAACAAGGACGTCAGGGCATGACGGAGCCTAATGAACAGTGACCTGTGCTTTCCTTTGTACCTGACGAATATATACCAGGCTTAGCGACGTCACTGCCCTTTCAAGAAGGGTAACAAGGACGTCAGGGCATGACTGAGCCTAATGAACAGTGCCCTATGCTTTCCTTTGTACCTGACGAATATATAACAGGCTTAGCGACGTCACTGCCCTTTCAAGAAGGGTAACAAGGACGTCAGGGCATGACTGAGCCTAATGAACAGTGCCCTGTGCTTTCCTTTGTACCTGACGAATATATAACAGGTTTAGCAACGTCACTGCCCTTTAAAGAAGGGTAACAAGGACGTCAGGGCATGACTGAGACTAATGAACAGTGCCTTGTGCTTTCCTTTGTACCTGACGAGTATATAACAGGTTTAGCGACGTCACTGCCTTTAAAAGAAGGGTCCCAAGGACGTCAGGGCATGACTGAGCCTAATGAACAGTGCCCTATGCTTTCCTTTGTACCTCACGAGTATATAACAGGCTTAGCGACGTCACTGCCCTTTAAAAAAGGGTAACAAGGACGCCAGGGCAGGACTGAGCCTAATGAACAGTGCCCTGCGCTTTCCTTTGGTGCCTGATGAATATATAACAGGTTTAGCGACGTCACTGCCCTTTAAAGAAGGGTAACAAGGACGCCAGGGCAGGACTGAGCCTAATGAACAGTTCCCTGTGCTTTCCTTTGGTGCCTGATGAATATATAACAGGTTTAGTGACGTCACTGCCCTTTAAAGAAGGGTCCCAAGGACGTCAGGGCATGACTGAGACTAATGAACAGTGCCCCGTGCTTTCCTTTGTACATGATGAATATATAACAGGTTTATAGACGTCACTGCCCTTTAAAGAAGGGTAACAAGGACGTCAGGGCAGGACTGAGCCTAATGAACAGTGCCCTACGCTTTCCTTTGGTGCTTGACGAGTATATAACAGGTTTAGAGACGTCACTGCCCTTTCAAGAAGGGTAACAAGGACGTCAGAGCATGACTGAGCCTAATGAACAGTGCCCTATGCTTTCCTTTGTACCTGACGAATATATAACAGGCTTAGCAACGTCACTGCCTTTTCAAGAAGGGTAACAAAGACGTCAGGGCATGACTGAGCCTAATGAACAGTGCCCTGTGCTTTCCTTTGGTGCCTGATGAATATATAACAGGTTTAGCGATGTCACTGTCCTTTAAAGAAGGGTAACAAGGACGTCAGGGCATGACTGAGCCTAATGAACAGTGACCTGTGCTTTCCTTTGAACCTGACGAATATATAACAGGCTTAGCGACGTCACTGTCCTTTAAAGAAGGGTAACAAGGACGTCAGGGCATGACTGAGCCTAATGAACAGTGACCTGTGCTTTCCTTTGAACCTGACGAATATATAACAGGCTTAGCGACGTCACTGCCCTTTAAAGAAGGGTAACAAGGACGTCAGGGCATGACTGAGCCTAATGAACAGTGCCCTGTGCTTTCCTTTGTACCTGACGAATATATAACAGGCTTAGCGACGTCACTGCCCTTTCAAGAAGGGTAACAAGGACGTCAGGGCATGACTGAGCCTAATGAACAGTGCCCTGTGCTTTCCTTTGTTCCAGACGAGTATATAACAGGTTTAGCGACGTCACTGTCCTTTCAAGAAGTGTAGCAAGGACGTCAGGCATGACTGAGCCTAATGAACAGTGCCCTGTGCTTTCCTTTGTTCCAGACGAGTATGTAACAGGTTTAGCGACGTCACTGCCCTTTAAAGAAGGCTAACAAGGACGTCATGGCATGACTGAGCCTAATGAACAGTGCCCTGTGCTTTCCTTTGTACCTGTCGAATATTTAACTGGCTTAGCGAAGTCACTGTCCTTTAAAGAAGGGTAACAAGGAAGTCATTGCATGACTGAGCCTAATGAACAGTGCCCTGTGCTTTCCTTTGTACCTGTCGAATATTTAACTGGCTTAGCGAAGTCACTGTCCTTTAAAGAAGGGTAACAAGGAAGTCATTGCATGACTGAGCCTAATGAACAGTGCCCTGTGCTTTCCTTTGATGCCTGACGAACATATAACAAGCTTAGCGATGTCACTGTCCTTTCAAGAAGGGTAACAAGGACGTCAGGGCATGACTGAGCCTAATGAACAGTGCCCTGTGCTTTCCTTTGATGCCTGACGAACATATAACAAGTCTAACGACGTCACTGTCCTTTCAAGAAGGGTAACAAGGACGTCAGGGCATGACTGAGTCTAATGAACAGTGCCCTGTGCTTTCCTTTGGTCCCTGATGAATATATAACAGGCTTAGAGATGTCACTGCCCTTTAAAGAAGGGTAACAAGGACGTCAGAGCATGACTGAGCCTAATGAACAGTGCCCTGTGCTTTCCTTTGGTACCTGACGAATATATAACAGGTTTAGCGACGTCACTGCCCTTTAAAGAAGGGTAACAAGGATGTCAGGGCATCACTGAGCCTAATGAACTGTGCCCTGTGCTTTCCTTTGGTGTCTGACGAATATATAACAGGCTTAGCGACGTCACTGCCCTTTAAAGAAGGGTCCCAAGGACGTCAGGGCATGACTGAGCCTAATGAACAGTGCCCTGTGCTTTCCTTTGTGCCTGACGAATATATAACAGGTTTAGCGACGTCACTGTCCTTTAGAGAAGGGTAACAAGGACGTCAGAGCATGACTGAGCCTAATGAACAGTGCCCTGTGCTTTCCTTTGGTGCCTGACGAATATATAACAGGCTTAGAGACGTCACTGCCCTTTAAAGAAGGGTAACAAGGACGTCAGTGCATGACTGGGCCTAATGAACAGTGCCCTGTACCACTGTTCCCAATAACGTGCGCGCGTGGGCGCGCGCCCACATCTGTAGTATGAAGCGCGCAGTGCTGTGTGTGGAGCGCGCACACACACAGCACATCAATCAACAACATTTAGCGCGGCTGCTTTTAAAAGCAGGCGGCGCGAAACCGGGTATTTCTTTAATGTGTCCTTTTGTTTAAAGTACTCATGTTAATTGCAGCGCCGTGACAACCTGCAATTAAAATGAACACTTTAAAAAGAAGCAAGCAATGTGCCCATCACCCTGGAGCTACCCTCTATTATGAAAAGAAATGCAGCAACTCTACAAACACGATGTGTGCTTTTCACGTCGTGTTTGTGGAGTTGCTGCATTTCTTTTCTTAACAGAGCTTGGCTGCAGGGTGATTGTGGGGCTTTGTTAAAGATTTCAGGTTAATCACAGCCCCAAACGAGCGCTGTGATTAACCTGAAATCTACTGTCAGTCTTATCGTGAAAAATCAAGGGACGTTTGGTGATACACGAAACACGTGGAATAACAATAAAGGGACGTTTGATGTTACACCAAGAACGTGGAATAACAATAATAAAATGTTTGAACAAGAAGAGTTTGGAACAATTTCTCACTGGGTGTGCGATTGGTGATGGAGCGCCTTGCCGTTTCAATTGTATTTGCATTATGTTAACTTGCTTTGAGGTGAGGCATGTGCCCAGTCTGCACACGAAAGTAGAAAAGCATGGAAGAAAAAACGAAACAAGTTTAAATATGGAAAACACAGAGAAAATTTCGGTGTGCATTCTGCTACCCCCATAACTGCACTTCTGAAGCATTGCCATACCACACTTGCTGTCTTCTCTGACATATCTTTTGTCCTTTTTTTTTCTTCCACTCCCCAGCTGCTCTTGCTATCTCCTTCTCTTCTTTTTCTTCTTCCTCATATCAATCCCGCTCCACTTTTACTCACTTTCTCCTTCTCCTCATCCCATTCTTGTCTCCATTTCCCTCTCACTGCCTGTTCTTTGCCTTCTCTCTTACCGGTTTTCCATTCTCCATTCTCCCTCCCAGTTCTCCAAAGCCTCTGGCTACCTTTCTTTCTGTCCCTCTCTTACCAATTTCTCCATACCCCTTCCCCATTTTTCGTCTTTGCGCCCTGACTTTTTTCTACTTTGTTCCTCTCTCCCCCTTTCTCTGCCACTAAATCTTATTTCTCATGAGTCTCCTTTCCTTTTCCTTCATACTATGTTACAATTTTAAAAACACAGACTGTCTGGTGGCCTTTAGGGTCCCGGCTTGGGATACGCTGAGCAAGATAGCGACTAGTATTAAATCTGGCTTGCCTAAAGATCCAGCGCAGGCTAAAGTTTTAAGGGGTAGCACTGAGACTTTGGAGCCATATATCAGACACTTGTTAGAGCTCTCCTTTAGCTCAGGTAGGGTGCCGCAAACATGGAAGGAGGCAGTGGTGCTCCCTTTGAAAAAAAAGCTGAACATCAGTATGGAGCAGTGAAACAACCTGCTCCCCATCTCGCTTTTACCCTACTTCGCCAAGATTGCGGAGAAAGCTGTTAATCAACAACTGACAGCCCATATTGACACTCATAAGCTGCTCCATCCCACGCAATCTGGCTTCCATGCACTCCACTTGACGGAGTCTTCTCTGCTCTTCTCCATGGAGACTCAACGTAGACACGTAGATGAGGGTCAAACGGCGGCACTCATTTTACCTGACGTAAGTGCCTCATTTGATTCTGTAGCGCATCACACTTTGCTGCAGTGTCTGAATAGGGGAGGAGTGGCTGGTAAGGCGTGGGAATGGCTGGAATCCTTTCTTCATGTTCGTAGTTTCCACGTAGCACAGGGACCATATAGGTTCAAAGCTATAAGCCTGAAGCAAGGGTTCCTTCAATGGTCCAGCCTTAGCCCGACCCTTTTTAATCTTTATGTGGCGCCAGTGGCAGAGATTACCGATAAATATGGGGTGGAAGTAGTGTCATATGCAGATGACACTCATCTGGTTGTGGCTTTGGCACAGCCAGCTGAGAGTGCAGCCAGTAATTTCACCTCTTGTTTACAAGAACTGGCGGTCTGGATGGCTAGCAATGGTCTCCGTTTGAACTGTGATAAAACCGAGGTGCTGATTGTTGGGAAGGCGCCGTCAGTATGGACTTCGGCGTGGTGGCCTCAGATGCTTGGCCCTCTACCCTCACCCAGTGAACAAGTCAGGAACCTGGGGGTATGGATTGACTCTAAAACCTTGTTCGAGTACCACACTAGACGAGTTGCAGGCACCTGTTTTGGCATCTTGCAGGGCCTCAGGAAGACTTTGGATCAACAGCTAGGAAACTCTTAGTCCATGCCTTGGTCACTTCGAGGCTTGACTATGGTAAGGCCCTCTATTCGGGAGCAAATGTGAGGTGCATCCAGAGGCTTCAGCGCATACAGAATACGGCAGCTCATCTGGTGTTGATGCTGCCAAAGAGAGCTCCCTCTAAGAAAGCTCTGGAGACGCTACACTAGCTGCCAGTGAAAGAACGGGTGCAGTTCAAAGCCCTATGTGTGAGTCATCGGATCACACAGGGGAAAGGCCCCTGTTATCTCCAGAACCTGCTAACCCTATACAATCCGACCCGGAAATTGAGATCTAGCGGGACGGGACAGGTTAAGGTCCCTAAGATCAGAAGAGCGAGAATGGGAGGGCGCTCGTTTCGCTTTCTGACAGCACAACAATGGAACAGATTACCTCTGACGCTTTGGTTGGAAACCTTAGAGCTGGCTTTTCGTAAAGAGCTGAAAACCTACTTATTCCCTAGTGGGTAGGCCAGAGAGGTTTGTCCGGGGGAATGGGATATACGATGGCAAGGGAGGCTGTGCTAGGCTGGTACTACAGCGCGGGGACACACTAGCCAGTATAACCATGCACTTTATAAGCTCAGTTTACCTACTTACTTACATCCAACTACCTCTGAATATTACATGGAAGCACATTTAGAATTTGGACCAGTGTGCCTCTGCAGTGTCGGTGACCTGGCCAAAAAGGACATGAAAAAGCTGAAATAAATCCAAAGCTGTTCAAATCAGGGGCCCCGGAAATAAGTTTGGCCCTGGCACTCAAAATCCTGAAGATGTCCCTGTGCATTTGTTAAAGTTTTCATGTTAATCGCAGCACCCATCATGAGCTGCAATTAACACGAAAACCTTAACAAATGCACACTATCACCCCGCAGCCCAACCCTATTAAGAAAAGAAATGCAGTAACATAGCTGCCATGGTTTCAAATTGCATTGTGGGATGTTTTCATACTTTCACTGTAATTATTAGTGCCATTTGAACAGGGCCGGCTTTAGTGCTGGTGGCCCTGCTGTGACCGTGTTTGTTGGCGACCCAATGACCACCTCAACCACGGATATTCTCATTACCAACCTTTAACAGTGCCCCTCAAGTCTCCAAAACCCCTCTCTCTTTCATATTTATATTGTTTAATAGCGCCACTCATACCAGTGTAAGGTCTTAAGCACTTTACGTCACATACACATTACACAGAGACACTGAATCATAGTGTGTAAATCAATGTATAGGAAATGTTACATCAGACAGAGGAATAAAATGTCTTTTCTTAACAGAGCTGGGCTGCTAGGGTTTTAAGCAAACGTTTGTAGTGATATTTGGCGCTGCACACACGCGCGCTGTGTTTCCTGGCGCACATAGCCACGGCTGAAGCGCACAGAGACCCTACACTGCCGCACACAGAGGAAAAAAATTAGAGGGAACATCACTCATCACTCACATACCTTCAATCGTGCTTTCTTTAAATAACCAATACCATCAGGTATAGTTTACTCATGTGTCTCCTGTGTCGCTGCTACGCTGTGAATCAGTGGCACCGCTATAATAAGACAGTGTCTAAGAGTATACCAGCGCGCACACTGACGTCTCAGCCTCATCGCCCTCATCCAGACTGACAAATAGCAGATGCAACTGAGAACTCCTGACCCAACCGCTTTACCAATTTACACAACGTATAGTACCTTTGCTCTCACACCGCTGACAGCATGCACCTGGCTCCCAGGCCAGAACATCACCAGAATGAGCACAATCAGATGGTGTAATCAGAGTGAAAAAAAGAGTACATGTATGCCCAAGTGTACGTTTATCCTGGTGAATCGAGCCCATAATACCTGCTCTGTCACCAGCAGTTGTGTAAACAGTGAAGTTTTCTTGACCTCTGGCCAGATGGTGCATAAGTCCTATATGTAACCAGTAGCTGGGTGAATAGTACTGCTTCTTTGCCGTCTGCGCGTCCGCCATCCAGATAGGATTCAATATCTGCCCCTTAGCCAGTGTTTATTATTGATAAGGAGCAGGTCCACAATGCAGACTCTCCTGATACCCAGCAGCCAGGTAAATTGTGAAGTTCTTTGCAGTTTCCACTGCCTCTGGCTAAACCATGCATAACTTCTTATATTTAGCAGGCAGCTGGGTAAAAACTTACATTTATTGCTGTTTGCACAGTGCTTGTAAATAATGAAGCTTGTTTGCTATTTGCAGAGCCACCAGTATAAGTGTAAATAATCTCTGCTGTTCGTACAGTTGGCAGATGAATACCAGAGAAAATTAAATACACACCACTTATAGACAAGCATTGAAAACGCAACAGGTCTCGCCTTTGATTAAGTTAAAGCCATTTGCTTTGCTAATGGAACAGTATAGCAAAGCAAATGGCTTTAACTTAATGAAAGGCGAGACCTATCGCATTTTTAATGCTTGTTCTTTCTATGTTTTAGGTGAGGTTATTTTACTAAGACGTGGTTTTTCATTTCCGTGGGCGGTGACATGTGATGTAAGCCGCTTGTTTACCGGTGTCAGGCGCAATAGTTTTGGGAGCGTAGCTGAGTGCGGAGAGTGATTATTTTTTCTGAAGGAAATTAGTTTATCCGCGCGCCTCAGAAGTGCTGTCCTACAAGAGTAAACAAAACTAAAAGGAACCAGGAACATGCAGAAATGAAGCCTAAACCGCAGAAAATCAAAACGCTTATGACAGACTAAGTTTGACAGTCAAAAGGTGAAAGTATGTCAGAGCTCAGATTAACTATTCAGAGGGGTGTGGCTGCAGAGTGCAGATGTAACGAAGACACGACACCCACCTGGGTCTCTCCTTGGTTATATGAGGCTATAACCATCAAAGCCACTGGAATTATGTGGCAGTGAAGGGAAACTTATGTGGCATTCTTGAGTAAATTGTGCAGCAAGAAAAGACAAATTATGCGGCGCATTTTGTGACCGTATTAGTTCATTATTTTATCATTTTTACACGTGTTAACACTGTGTGGCCATTGGTTGCACATCATTATTACCAGTCTAACACCCAAATTTATAGCAATAAGCAACATAAAGGTGACCAGTGAAGCTTTGCAAGGATCCTTCCGCTGCGTAGTAGCACGTACTGCTATGTTTATAGGAACTTTTGAACCATTTGAGCTCAAACTTTTTTTTGTTAAAATTTGCAGGGGATGGAATATATGGCAAATGCAGCAAATCTATAACTGTGGAAAACACGTCTTCATGTTCAAGGTCAAAATGTGCAGAAAGGACTTATAGAGCGAAACGCACATTGAACCGCCACTCGAGGGCACGAAAGGCACTTTTTGAGAAGGTCGAAGGTCTGGATGGAACAGTTCTAGAACCTCGCAGTAGGGTAAGTGCACCTCAAACGTGAGAGGAGTCACATTCCACAGGCAGATGTCCGCACCTTTCCAGACTGGGCCTTATGGAGAGATAATCAACACTTCTATTGAGACTGAACAGGGTGGGAGTCTCGAGATGCTCACCGCAGACTGGAGGCCATCTCCAGCACAGTATCACCACTAGTGAGAGGCCAAACCCCACTGGAGGTAGGTTGCCAGA